>NW_015150902.1:308799-309707 GCF_000732505.1 Cyprinodon variegatus | reverse complement strand
GGTATGCTGGCCTGACGCAGTATGCTGAGCTGAAGGAACACTGGACCGGGGCAGAGCAAATAGTCATCCCACGTGGAGTACTTTCTTGTGATTGGCTTATACAAGGGAGCTCTGATTGGTTGCAAACCATCCCCTGTATAAAAAAATGCATTTGTGTATCGAGGGACGTCAAGATCCACAACAAATGCAGTGAAGTTTAAAGACCACTGGCACTCGGTCATTTAATTTATAATTGTTTAAGGACCAACAATTCGTTGGTGAACCATGTGCTGTGTGTGTGAATCTTTTATGCTTGCGTGAATCGTGCTGTGTGTTTGGAGCTTGTACTGTGCATGTATGAATCACATATGTGTATTTATGAAAATTGAGACTGATTTAGCTCCATACATATTCACCCTTTACTCAGTAAATACGCGGGAGCTACGGTATATCTGTATGTTCTGGGTCAAACTATTTTATTTTTTTTATGTAATATATTAACAGAAGCATTTCCTGCATGCCATGTTCCAGTGTCCCACTGCTAGAGATGCAATTAGCTGGATCAGATATCAGTGATTTGATATTGATTGATTGACTTTATTAATCGATTGACTTATTGATCTCACAGCGGAGAAATTTACTCGTTACATCAATTCAAATAGTGAAAGAAGAAGACTGCGCCAAAGGAGGAAAAAGGTGCATGGGATATATACAGTATATACAGAGCGTCCACATATGACAGCTTTTTGGTTTTTTCTTATTGCCCAGGGTGTTTACATGGGTATTTACCGTAAATTCTCTAATATTGGCCTGTATTCCAATGGCGGCCGGGTCTCTAATAATGGCCGGTCTCGCTGTCAGAGGAGGTAAATAATGGCCGGTCTCTAATACAGGCCGGGGCTATAAACGTTTTTTCTGGGCATACCTCA
>NW_015150902.1:304232-306926 GCF_000732505.1 Cyprinodon variegatus | reverse complement strand
GGGTTAAATATCGGTGGGGTGGCCGATGCCTGATATTCAGTTTTAAGGCCGATACAGGCCGATACCGATAGGGGGCTGATTATATGGTGCATCCCTATGGAATACTATTTCCATTCATTTCTTTGTTTTTACATTTTGGTTTGTTACTGATCTTTGTTTAAGATCAACTTTAAAATAATGATAATATTTTATATAAAATGTCTAATTATTGTAGCCTTCTTTAAAACCAAAAAGTTATTTTCCATTTAAGTAAAATATGCAGCCCTAAAATTAAAGCTAAACAATGTGACCAAAACTTTTGTCACAACAAATTTTGAAATCTCTCAATATGATATAATTTCATTATAGATGATTACAAGCCTCAGAAGGACTTCAAAAAATGCCCACAACAGATGCTTGTAAAAACATATGTCAATTATTTTGCCATGTTTAAAAAACATCCTCCAATATGACATTTTTTAAAATATTAACTTTAGAAAACAAACATAAAAACACTTAAAACCCAGTAGTTCAGTCTCTGATAAAACCTGTTATCATAGACTGTAATATATCCTAAGACACTGGTAATGTTTTTCAATAATGTGAATAGAATAATATCAGCCAATTACCTACATTTCAATCTATCTGAAACCTTGAGAAGTACCAATTCAATATTTATATTAGAATTCTGTCAAATATCAGACAGTAAAACAAATATTGGAATAAATTAGCCTGCATTTAAAATCTGAGAGGGACAGATGCTGATAGAAACCACCTCTCCTCTGATTCTGGTTTTAAGTTCAACACCTTATCATTCGAAATACAGCCATTTGAAGGATTGCCATCTGTTAAACCCGATAAAAACTCAATATTTTTCATACATGGACAACTAATGAACTCAGAAGACCAGTCATCATCTCAGCTTAGAACATCATGGGAGAAACCGTGTCATGTCAGCAATGGAAGAAGAATGAGGCGGCACTGTTAACTGTTTGATCCAGAACACTTTCAGTTCAGTTACAACTCATTCACTTCGAAAACAGTAAACAGAGTTCACTATTCTGGGTCGCACGTCACAAACACACATCCACAAAGCGTAAACCAACGTGAAAGATGTCACACAAACCCTCTTGATCTGAGTCAGTCTTTTTATAGCAATGCCCTGATATATTGGCCTGATACAATATCAGCATGAATCAGACGCGCTTTAATACTTATGTTGTAGGCTAGATTGTAAGAAAAGGTGAAAGTGAAACTACTCAAACACAGAAGATTGTTTTTTAGAACAGGTACGAGGGAGTGGCGGCCTATTGGTTAGGGTGTAGAGCTGGGAATTCTGAGGTTCTGAGTCCGAGTCCAACTTCCACAGACTGCCACCCTGAGCAACACCCATAACCCTGAGTTTTTATCTTTAAATGCTTTTAAGTTGAAAGTGAAAGAATTTGAAGCAGCCTTGATGATCTGTAATTGTTTTATTTGATATGTTTTGTTTTTTTATGTACCTGTCATTTAATTATCTCTGTACCTTATGTAACTTTGCAGCCTCTTGGCTGAGCTTTTTAATCTCAATGGGATTTTTTTTCCTGGTTAAATAAAGCTTAAATAAAATAAAATGTCAATATTGGAGATTTTAAGGTGCAGGCTGGTGTATTCTGATATTAGATCTATGCCTGATAGACTCAATACCATTAATGGATTGATATATTTTTGTTTCCAATACTTGACTTTTTTTTTTTTTTTTTTCAATATACAGTTGTTTCTAAATCCTACAAGTCAAACAAAGATTAATCCCTTCTTAGCTATTTTCAGGATAACTGTAACTTTGTTTAAGCTGATCCATTAGCTCACTTATTGTTAGATGCAGGGGAGAAATAATTAACCAGATTAAAAGCGATTAATCGATTATTGATATAATCATCAACTAATTTAGTGATTGATTAATCATTAACTGGAGTACAGAGAATCTAAAACAGGCCTTTAGGCGACAGAGGGACCCATTTAGAGCAGGAATTATACCAAAATTGTATGGAATATAAATATTGTGCTTTTAAGATAAGAAAGAACTGTTTCATCTGCTCAATCTGCTCTATCCAGAACTCGTCAGGTGGGAAAGATTTAGTCGGACCTGGTTCAATTCTAAAAAAAAAAAAAAGTTTTTAAGGAACCTGTTGCTACCGATTATAAACCGATTCATCTTAAAAATAATCATCACATCAATCAATTAGCAAAATTATTGGTGGTTGCAGCCCTAGTTAGATGCAAACCTTCGCTTCTTTGAAAACCTTCCAGCTCACCTTTCTTAACTTCATAGTTCTTTGATGTTTTAGCATTATTTAAAGCTATGAAAATAAATGTCAGCTTTAAAGAAAGTAAGGGTGACAAGAACAAACTTGTGGTCTAGAAAATAGTATAAATCACTGCAAACTTTACTCACAGACTGATAACCTCTCACCATTTTTTGTCAGTGTTGTTTAAGGAGGGAAAATGTAAAATGAAAAACTTATTCTGAAATTAATGGGTCAGTTGATCTCACTGCTGCTGAGTACTGTTCTCTATGACAGAGTATTAGGGCCACGTTAGAGATTTTTTTTAGGGATGCACGATAGTGGGATTTTGGCCGATATCCGATATGCCGATATTTTAAAACTCATGTAGCCAATAACAGATACCGACACCGATGTTAAAGCTGGACAAAAATAAGTAGTCATTGAAAAT
>NW_015150902.1:300073-301719 GCF_000732505.1 Cyprinodon variegatus | reverse complement strand
TCTGGCAATGTTACGACTTTATTCTGGCAATGTTACGACTTTATTCTGGCAATGTTACGACTTTATTCTGGCAATGTTACGACTTTATTCTCGCAATGTTACGACTTTACTCCCATAATTTTACGAGTTTATTCTCATAACTTTATGAATATTCTCGTTGTGACTTTTATCTCATAATATTATGACTTTTTTAGCAATGTTACGACTTTATTCTGGCAATGTTACGACTTTATTCTGGCAATGTTACGACTTTATTCTGGCAATGTTACGACTTTATTCTGGCAATGTTACGACTTTATTCTCGCAACGTTACGACTTCATTCTCGCAACGTTACAACTTTATTCTCGTAATTCTACCACTTTATTCTTGAAATAGAAGAGAAAAAATCTCTAGCCTGGCCCTAATAGTCCGTCGTGGTTCTCTGTTTGAGTAACTTAATAAAGTATTTTCTGACACCATCCTCACTAAAGGGCTAATTAAAGTCTGTAGGATCCGTGCTGATCTGTATCGGTCAACGTTCAAAGCTGCAACTTATTGAATCGGAAACCAAACAAAGTTATACTGAAGCATCCCCAATAATTCCTGCATTAAATGAGATGGTTTCTATTGCAGGTCCAATACCTTTCACAGCATCATCAGCAATCATCCAAAGTGTTCATTCCTCCACTTATTGCCCATTTATTGTTAAATCTCTGCTGAAACATCAATGAGCGTCCATAAAACCTGCCCATCAATTAAACGGGATCAATCCCGTAGACTTCAAGCAGTGCTCTGCTTTAGCACAGACCTCATCAGATCGTAGACATTAATTACTTAGGGCAGCGGGTGACCGAAATAGAAATATTTTTGTATTTTCCGGTTAACTGTTCTTATTATTTCACCAAGCATCTGACCCAGGTAGAGGCTGGACACAGAGGCCCAGGCCCACATCCACAGAGCACCGCAGCGCTAGCTCTGCACGGACCATTTATCGTGGTGTAGTTAGAAAAATATAGCAGCTGTGATAAAAGCACGATGCATTTTCTGTTTCTTACCTTATAAAAGGCTCCACTTGCCCCCCTCACCTCCACAACCAGCTCCTCCATGACGCAGCTCCGTGCAGCTCGCTAGCTAACTACAGTTAGCACTGTTAGCAGCTAGCAGGCTGGCTAGCCCGCTGCTAGCCTGCTAGAGTTTCGCTGCTTTGCCAAATGACGCTGGCAGCTGGAAGCAGCCAGGGGGGCTGGGGTAACCGTCTGCAGCGATGAGCTTCTCCCTATCACACCGTCTGTCAACTCCGCCTTTGATATCCTCGCCTTTTTTCATTCGAAGCCGATAAGACAATGAAAGACGGGTCGGTGCAGGTTAGCCTGTGTAGCAGCTGCTTTGAGTGTGATTAGTGGGGAAGAAGCATCTACTGCATCCTCTGTCATGTGACGTCTCCGCTTTCTTCCTCGGCTGTCATCCGACCTGCTGCCTCTGAGCCTCCGCTCTCCGCGGGTAACTACCAGGAATGCATCTGATGAATAAAACATCATCTTTGAGAAAATAAAAACTTTTTTTTTTTTACTTTTTGTTTTGTTGTCAGCTATTTATTTTATTATATTATTTGCAGGAAAAATAAGAAGGTAAAATGTGATGTAGAAGCTCAGACATGGGCGGTTCT
>NW_015150902.1:295600-296804 GCF_000732505.1 Cyprinodon variegatus | reverse complement strand
TTGACGCTCCAGAGGGCTTTACCGTATTAACAGGAGAAGCGGTGCAAGTGAAGTTAGACGCTTCCGTCGGACAACATGTGGTAATTTATAAATGTTTTAAATCAGGTTGGGTCCAGATTAGAAAGCAGGTGGGTCCGGATCCGGTCCGCTAATCCCTGACCTCTGCATTAAATGCTCAGCAGAATGTAATCTTACCTTTTTTCCCCTTTTCTGAGAATATCTAAATAATACAGAGAGAGATATTCTTTACATACATTTACAGGGCTTGTTCTCTGGAGATCTACACAATACAAAAAAATTGTAGGATCCATTTTTTTTCTAACAGTAATCTAATGTTGGAAATGCATGATCTCTGACCTCTGTGTGTTTCTGACAGCGTAGACTTTTTAACATTTGGTTATGTTTTTTGTTTTGTTTTTTATTCTGGAACTTTTTTTCTTTAAGCAAGATATCAGATTTTTTTTTAGATTGTTTACAATTCAGCTCTGAATTCCAAATATGGGAAGTGCTGCTGTACCAAGACCGGTGCTGTGATGAAAACACACGGTGACCTTAAGACCCGGTCGTACAAATGTTTTGCAGAGATTTTCCATCAACTGGTTATTAGTATTGGGCGTTGGGAACTGCAGGTCAAATTCAGGTTAGTATTCTGGTTTCTTTAAAGAGTTTTCTGCCTAACAAAATCCAGCAGATTGCATCGAGTCCTTGGCTTTCAGTATTCACTCCTCCTGGGAGTGCGACTGCATGCTTGTCACTTTTACATTCTGATGCCAAAAAGAAGACTCCAGCAGAAACTCAAGGAGCACAGGGCATTCAAACAAAGAAAAACACAGCTTATTTTAGAGAACAGTATTAAGGTAAAAGAACCTTCTTCTGTAGCTTCTTCTAGGAGAGAAACAGTTAAGCAGGTGAGCTCTGAGTTTTCAAGTCTACATGATGAAAAAGCACATATACTGAGCTGCAGCAGAAGCTCAGCCAGCACCACAGTCTAGGAGAGGGAAACATTTTAACCTGAAAGATAGAACTAAGTACATTATCTCTGGAAGAGAAACATGAAGTTGCTGCCAGTAACTCCTCCCCTCCATGATGACATCACCCCTGAACAGATTGCAGGGCCAGATGAAGCTACTATGAAAAAAGGAAAATAGAGAACATAGGTAAACACTGAAATAACAGCTAAAAATGCAATACTGGAAAACAGGTA
>NW_015150902.1:292384-293644 GCF_000732505.1 Cyprinodon variegatus | reverse complement strand
CTCCTATTCAGAAGGTGGCGCTAATGCGCTCCTAAACGTTGCTTGCCAACCGCCATTAAACAAAAGAAGAAATACTCTTTAAACGGCAATGCATTCTGGGTAAATGACATAAGCTACGTGTTGTAGCTTTATCTCTGTCCAGCCAAATCACACTGAGTGAGGTTAAATCGTGTCATTTCGAACTGGAACACATTAAAAACGATGAGAATGTAGAAATCAAAAGAGGCGATGAAGACTAGGTGGAGCAAACAGAGGAAGGAGGGAAAGTTGGATGAAGAAGCTGTTGTTTGCATAGCTGCTGCAAGGAGACGCTAACCCAGCTAGGTAGCTATTGTTCAAAGAGCTCCAGCTGAGGCTGTTAGCGGTTAGCATCAGGATCAATAACATGTTTTATGATATATTAGAGCGACGAGTTACAATGAACGAAGTTGCTGCGCTGTCACTTTAACAGTCATCATCCTCTGATTTCATGTTAGCTTCTGCTAAAGGTGTTAGCCCAGCAAACACAATAACCAGTAGATCTCAGCCGTTCACATCTGTTTGTTTCAGTAGATATCTCATGTATAACTGCTCATTGCATTGTCTAAAATTACAGCAGTTAAACACAATATGATAAGCACTGATAATGTTAGACTTCCTTTGTTTACTCTGCAGGTTCCAGCCACTGACGTCACATGCCGCCATCTTGATACTCCCTGCTCTCATAGAGTGAACTTTAAACATGCCGACCTGTGTCGCATTTGGCTGCAACAACAAGCAGTTTTCTGGCTGTGGGAAGACGTTTCACAGGTAATTAATTATACAACCTCAGCCCTAAACCTAACCGTTAGCAAAATAGCATGTGAGGAATGGCAAAATGTCCTCACTTTGCAACAACTGGTCCTCTATTAGATGGTGAAATTGGAAAAAATGGTCCTCACTCTGAGGGCTAGACAGGTACACACATACAAGGGTGTAACTTTAGATGAAACTAATGAAACTGATGAAAATGATACTTGACCGGAACGCTTTCAATAGGGTTTTTATTTTCCATAAATGAGCTCCAACATATATCTATTTAATGTTTTCCTATTGTTGAGAATAATTAACTTTAATGATCTCACATTGCAGAAATTTACCGCATTTAACCCATCCCTTAGGGGAGCGGTGGGCCGCTGTGTGTGTGCAGCACCCGGGGAGCAGTGTGGGGTTAAATGCTGGTTTATGCTCAGAAACCAGGTCGTCTGCGACCCAGTTAACACAGGGACGTCCCCCGCCCCT
>NW_015150902.1:278397-288844 GCF_000732505.1 Cyprinodon variegatus | reverse complement strand
TTATACACTGATTTTACTCTATTATTGCTTTAATACTTGTAGGTTTCCAATATTTTAATCTGCGTCCTGTAAGTCTGGCTGTCTCTGGGTTGGCTGGCACAGCTATTCAGAGTCTTGCCGAATTACAAAAGAAAAAATATTTGTTTAATTTAATTATAGAATAGCATAGCGTCTTAACTTTGGGAGATATATTATTGCATGTTGCATATCCCAATAAAACGGTTTACCCTTTAAATCTGCAGCTGTCCCTGCTTGTGTCTCTGTTCTCTGCATAAAAACAGATTTATGAACATGTTTAGTATTATAATGATGCCAGACAAACTAATTTGTTAAGATATCTAGAAGTTCTGCAGTCTGATTCTGTTCAATAAGCAAACAACAGATATGTGTCACTTTTAACCTGTGACTGGGAGTCATGGTCCTCTGAGAAGCCCAGCTTTTAATTTTATTGGTAAAGAACACAACATTTAAACTATGTTTCCTCAAGCTTCTTGCATTATATTCATAACCTGTTTAAACTAATAATCTGCTGCCGCCTTTTGCTCAAAAAGCTCAGTATCTAACAGATTTTTCGTTGTCATCTCTAGTTTTTTTTAACCATCCCGTCTCCTAACTTCTATTTAAACATATATTGAAGTAGCTGCTGGTTAAATTCCCTGAGTGCTGCTGTGTGTCTCTCCTCCAAGCATGTAGCTGCTATGTAGGCAATGAATAGCGACCCAAATAATGTCTTAGTGACCGTTCCGCTGATGTTACACTGATGTTGCCTGCGTTTCCTATTTAATCATTCATTTATTTTACTAGACTACATTAAAAAAGGTCCCTTTGCATCCCATTGCAAATGAGATAATAGCGTTTTATGTGATCCATTTTCAATAACAGGCTCTAAACCACAACGATCACTTTATGTAAACCCACTCTGTATTGTTTAGTTAGTGTATGATTTATGATACTTTATCCCACTTTTTATCACACAATATGCAATCCTCGTCTCTGTGATTCCGTGCTAAAGTTGAAACATAGACTCTAACAGATTATAAGCACAGACTACATCATAGGTATTGGTCTAGGTTTTAATTCAAACATGAATTTAAATAAAGTCGGAGCGAAATCCTCACTCTGGCCTTTGAATTGAAAACTGCTCTGTGCTCCACCATATTTCCTCCGCTCTGCTCCACACTCCGCTCACTTGCTCTGATAAATACACACAGTAGTAGCCAATCAAAGGCTACGTTCACACTGCAGCCTGAAGTGACCCAAATCCGATTTTTTTTTCTCATAATATATGAGCATCAGATCTTCTTTTTTTTTTCTTCTGAACACCGCTGATCTTTTTTTTTCTCCTGCGCCCGGGGCCTTTTGTCTGTGTTTTTGTGTCTGCTATGCGGCTGATCTTTTTCCATGTGCGCTGTGTGTCTACGGCGCGGTGTCGTTTTTCTGCGCTGTGCGTGTTTTTTATCTGTGACAGGTGTCTCTTTTGTGTGTTTTTCTGCGGAGGCGGGGCGAGAAACGCCACCACTGTGGGGTTTTGTTGTGGGGAGCGGTGTTTTTGTTTTTCCCTGTTTTGAAGATTTTGTTTTTTTGTTTTTGTTTTTTTTTGTGGAAAAAGAGGGTGTTGTGTTTTGTGGTGTTTTTGTGTTCTCTTGTGCGTGCGGGGGACATTTGTTTTTTTTGCTTGCGTTTCCCCCAGGAGATCACATACAAATCGCATATAATTGGAAATATGAACGGCAATGCAAATATTCGGAATTGAGCATCAAGGCCTGCAGTGTGAACATAGCCAATATGTCCCCACTTTTCTTGATCGGTCCCTGGCTGGTCCCCTACAATTCCTTTTCAAACATCAATCTTTCTACTAAAATGTATTTTTTCTGTCATGATTTGTGGACATTGGGATGTAAAGAGAAGCGCCATCTCCTATTTAGAACCTGTAATTCAGTGAAAGGGTGGAGACGGAGTAAAAAACATGCACGTCCAGGAGAAGGAGGGGGTCACTCCAGGGGCTGAAAGTTGACTGGTATTTGACGCGAAAGGCCATTTTGAATGTCTGCTACTGTATAGATATATATACTTATCTACATGTATATTGCTTTGCTTGATTGCAGATTTCCACACAGTGATGCTGCACGGATGGAACAGTGGGTGCAGAATGTGAGAAGGAAAAAGTGGCAGCCATCCAAGAAATCTGTGCTTTGCTCTGAGCATTTTGAGGAAGCATGCTTTGACCGCACTGGCCAGACGGTCCGACTCAGGGAAAGTGCAGTTCCAACCTTATTCAACTTCCCAAAGTGTATTCAGAAGGTATATTCATTTCTCACACACACACACACATGCAGATACATTGAAGAAGTACATGCACATAAACATATAATGCTGTCTGTGGTCAGGCATCTCCCCCTCTCTGTCTCTCTGCACAGGGTGTATGATATGAAATGACAGTTTATAACCCCACATAGCTATATTGTCCTATCAGCATAACTTTCTAAGTATACATGCCTCAAAACTGATATTAATGTTGCCCATAATGGTGAAAACATTAACTTCTTCTATATTCCCATTCACCAGCTATCAATAAACTCTCTTGCATACACAAAAAGAGCAATATAATATATCTTAACAAATGGTGACATTTAACATTGAATACTTAACAAACATTTTCTGTTTCAGACTCCAAAGCCTCCCAGGAAAGATCCGGCGCCCAGACAGATAAAACCAGAACCAACACCGGCTCCGCATCCTGACCAGGAGGAAGGAAGTTCCTCGTGCACGACAGGGGATGCAGTAGTGCAGAAAGAACACGTTTACTCCATGAGTGATAGTCCCATCATCTTAAAAAGGAAGCTGGATGTGGCTTTGAACGCCCTGGAATCAACAAAGAAAAAACTGAAGTACACGCAGCAGAAATCGAGGCGGCTGGAGGAGAAAATTGAATCGCTGAAAAGGTTGTTGATGAACTGAAAAAGAGACGATTAAATTCAGACAAATGTGTTGAACTCCTGAAAGATGCAAACAGTGGTGTTCCATTGGAGGGTATGGGCAGAGTGGTGAAGAACAAATGTAAGCAAACACCATTTTGATATATTTTTATTTTTATTTTGTTACTGAAATGTAAGTTATGTTCTGGAATATATTTTATGTACATATGTATGTATATTTCATTCTGAATATGAACTAAATGTGCAACTTACATTATTAAAGGTGTTCCATCACTGGATAATGTGTATGTTTGTGTACATGTGTGCATACATACTTGTATCTATACTATATGCAAATTCTCAAATTGTTGTAATATGAGCAGAAAGCAAAATTTGAATTTGATGTTTTCTGCTATTTTGCCAATATATGTGATATTGTTAGTGTAGAAACTAAACTATGTGCAGTTATTAAATTGGATCATTAACTCTTTTGTAAATCTGACATATTTAAAGGCTAATGCGCAGAAACAGCATGAAAGTTTTCGGCATCATGCTTGCTCAACTTGCAAATAGAAAAATACTGTAGCATTAACAGACATGTATTGTAATTCAGCATTGATGTAAAATCTTGAAATTATATGTAATTACAATGTAATCATTACATGAACATCAATTTAGCACTTTTGACAGTGTGTGTTTGTGTAATATTAATATCTAAGTACAGTATTATGCTCCATTAACACACAAATTTTTCTGTGATGGATTTGTATATGTAATATTGCACGATTTCTAGACTTTATTGACTTCATACTGACTAAGCAATGTGATGTGCCTATTTATCATAAATTACGGTAATCTACTGATGCAATGAAACAGCAAGTGTGCATCAAAGTGATGACTTTATTATTATTTTAAAAGTCTAAAGCCCCCCTGAAAATGAGAAAATCTTTGTTGTTCGATGCTGTTGCGCACGTATTGTTCACATTCCAACAAGGGAGTACCAATATGGTGACTGGTGACTTCAGGGCAATGTGTACTACCAACGGCCAATCGGCTATCCAAACAATAAATAGAGATTAGTGGTTCCAATACAGCAGAACCAAACCACGTCGTCAACCCAGCATGCATTGCACAGGTGATGAAATGGTGACCGCCAATGTTATTTAAACTCATTGCAATTGGTGGTTAAATCCTAAAGCTTGGCAGATATTAACAATTGTTTAGTTCCATTTTGTTCCTGTTTGCGTTTCTACGGAAGAGGATTAGGGCCACTGAAAAAATAAAAAACAGTTATCTGATTTTTTAATTTTATTTCAGTATAATATGAGAAAAAAGACACAATTCTGACTTTAATCTCAGAATTCTGACTTTTTTCTCAGACTGAAATAAAATTAAAAAATCAGGTAACTTTTTTGTATTATATCAGTGGCCCTAATCGTCTTCCGTACGTTTCTCATAACGAAGCATTGTGAATAGTTGAGCAGATGAGAAGCAATGATTGCATTTTGGTAGAAATGGACTCTAAAAATTGGGGAAATACATGGGAGTAATAAGAGTAAATATTTGTAATCGGTCATACCGTTTGCGCTGTAGATCTGATTGTAGTTCCTTTGGGTTATCTATAAAACCCATTTCTTTTAGCCATGAGGGGTTTCCCTGCTTTCAGCTTTATTACAATCAGGTTTGTTATTAAGTCTGAATGTGAGCTCTGACCTCAGAAACAATTAGAGATCTGCACTTGTTGCCTTAAATGAACAAGTTAATCAAACCACCAGCCTTGAGGGAAGGAAAGATTCATCCCAAACCAATCTTGCTAATCTTCATCTTGATGTATTAATAGTGCCTGGTGAAAAGTAGGCCACAGTGATTAAAGAAAACGGGCAACAAATTTCACCGATTGATGCTCTTCTAGGTACATTGTGTTCCTCTGCCTGCAGCCAAACGTGAAGCTCTCTCAGCATAAACCTGCTGTTCTTCTGTGAGCAGCAAATAATCAATATGGCTCAGTGGGTAGTTCTTATGCAGCCTGATTCGTCTGGATAGATTTGTTTACATTGGGTGTGACCTGTGCTACTAGGGACGACATTCTCTTTGCTGCTCCGTATGAAACTGGAGGCTTACGAGTATATGGGAAGTTACCTCAGTAAGCCTCTACTTTGGAAATACCACCTAATGAAAGCGTTTAAAGCCATTTATATTAGAAATGTGCTTTCTAGTCAAACATACAAGCCTTAAATGAAACATTAGCCGATGCAGAGATTTTATTCAGTACATTTTATCCCATTTTATTTAACATAGTTTCCAAGAAAACTGATTTCACTGTTTTGTTTTTTCACAGTAAAGTGGGTTTAGTACTAAATTACGGAGGGTTAGGAGGGACAAAATCAAATAAATACATAAAAATCACATTATATAAACGGGAGTTATGAAATAAAGAACTATAAAATAATTAAGTGTAACATAAAAATTATAAATAAATGTTCCACTTAATGATTCAATCTACTCGTTGTTCCTTTAGTACATCATTAAGCACTGAAATGTACCATGGAATTATGAAATGTATCTTTCATTATGTATGGAAGAAAAACAGTCTCATTGGAATCTGCCTTTTTTTTGTACACCAAATTTTAAACACTACATTTTTTTTTTACATTCAATTCCAAACACTGAATTTTTATCGATTGAAAATTATAGCTGCAAAAAAATACCCCTGCAAAAAAATTGAGCTGCAAAAAATTTGCCTGCGAATGTGTTGACCTTTTGGTGAAATTAAGCCAAAGCAATCTACACTCGATGCAGTCGAGCAGCTTCTAGCCAATGAAATTAGCCCATTTGGTCAGAAAAAAAAAAGATTCCCGCCGGCCACTTCTCCCGGATCAAACCAAGAGCCTTAGCAGACAGGGGAGCCGCACTAGCTGTGATCGGCTCCGTTATTTCACCCAGTCCAATTTGATGAAACACTCTAATGGCTGTCTATTAGTAGCTACCTGACATTTTATAGCTACCTTATCTATTTAACAAGAAAAACTCCTCATTCAGCTTCATTAATCTGGGAACTAAGCTATGTCCAACTGTTGTGTCACGTGACCAAATGAGCTAACTTCAATGGCTAGAAGCTGCTGACTGCATGGAGTGTAGATTGCTTTGGCTTCAATTCACCAAAAGGTCAACACATTTGCAGTTGATTCTTTGCAGATTTTTTGCAGCTGAATTTTTTGTAGGCCAATTTGTACCAGATAAAAATTCGGTTTAAGGAATTCAATGTGTATAAAAATTCAGTGGTGCACAAAAAAAAGGCAGATTCCAATGAGAATGTTTTTCTTCCATAACCATGTAATCATTTAAAAGATCAACTTCAACTATGAAACTCAGTGGGCGGGACTAGCGCTGCTTTCTTAGAAACCCTGACATCTGATTGGCTGCTTCTCATTGAGCAAGAAAATTTCTTCTTAAGTTTCATTTACACTGAAGTCCATATTATCACTGACACCAGGCACCGCTGTGTTGCAAATGAATTCCAACATATTAGGTGAGCAACTCCAGCATCTCAGCAGAATTCACATTAGCCCCGCCCACTGACCAACACCGGCTCACCTGCTCCTATAATTTAATCGTTTATGTAATAATTTGTATTTAATTTTTAATTTAAATACTAGGGCTGGGTATTTTTGCCAAAGTAATGAATCGATTTGATTTTGTTTCCTACAGTTCTAAATCGATTAATTTTGATTTAATCTGTTTTTAAAATAATAAAATTGGTTCACCTGTGTTTCAAAACGCTCATGTATTTTATTTTTTCCTGTCATATTAAACATAAAGTGCAAACTTGTTATTCGGCCGTTTTAACTTTGAGTTTTGACCAAACTTTTTTCAAAGTTGCAACTTTTTTTTTGAAAGTTGAGGCTTTGCCGGGGCAGGCCCGTGGGGGACACAGCAGACATGCATGAGCTGCATTACCTCCACTGCACTAACCATATTTGCAGCGTTGTCTGTAACAACTACAGGGTGTCTTCTGGTCAGCCCCCATTTGTTAATGTCTTCAGTCAAACTGTTGGCTATGTTTGCAGCTGTCTGGCTTGAAGTTATCTTGGTGGTCCGTAGCAGAGACATGCGAGGTGCCACTCATTATAAATGTAGAGGGAAGTCACCTTAATGTTTCATATCCAGCACATTATCTTCAGCAGTTTTAAATCCAAAATGGTTCCAGACTTCAGTTGGGACAGCCTTCTGAGCGGTGTGTTACTTTGGTCGGCGTTTGCAAGCCCCTGCTCATTTGAATGTGAATGTCACTATAAAACTAATTGATTTCATTCCCTATGCATTAATTTAGCAAAACTGTAAAGGAATCGATCCAAAATCGATAATTTTTTTTTTTTTTTTACCCAGCCCTATTAAATACACATTACATTTTAATGGTACATTTAACTGTTTAATGACATGTTAAATAAATAAACAGTACATTTAATTATTTATTGTCACTTTCAATGGTACATGTGTTAATTTCATAATAATTATCATTTATGTATTTCAGGGATTTATGTCCTTCTTAACCCTCCATACTTAATATGTCAGCCATACTTTATGTATGAATGATTTGATGAAAAAAAAGTCTAATATTTCCTCCCTCTTCACAACTACATGCCTCACAGTATTGGTTGTAACATGGCAAAAATAGTAAATGTTGGAGAAATGTGAAGTAATTTTGCAAGGCACCTGATTAAACAGAATAAGGAGAATAAAGATACTCAAATACTCATAGGCAAAAAACATTATGAGGATATGTTTATATCAGCAGTAGAGGGGAAAGGAAAAGCTCAGCGTTAGAGAGAACATATGGGGGTAAAAGGATCTCTGAAATCAATAGGCGATGTGCTACAAGGCAACCCATTAAGGGTCTGCTTTAGGAAACCTTGTCAAGGTGCTTCTGCACAGGCCCCCCTCGGGTATCGTCCTTCTATTTATATTTGCTTCGTCTCAGATGTGAAAGGTGAGCAGAGATCGAATCCTCCAAACAATCCGCTCAAACGGGATGTCTGATGGCTTAGCCGTGGCCTTGGCGCTCTATACTCTAAATGTTTGTGAAGGTTACGAGTCAGGCAGCGTTTGTTATTAAAGCAGTAGAAAAAGGGCTGAGAAGTCCGGTTCTCGGGTGAAATTAGAGCAAATATAGGGTAAAAGATAGGATTGAGAGGATACAGCATTATTAGGAAAGTCAGTGGAAGAATTTTCACAATAACGAGTGTAAAAGGCAGCATCATCATGACAAGCCACTCCTAATCCCTCGTTTATGTTCAACAGCAAGAACTCTTTTGATATCTCAGTTAAAACTCATGTTTCCATTATCCTCCATTCCCCCTAACATGATTAGCATTAGCATTAACCTTCCCTGTCATTTCCAACCAGGAAAGTTTCCGTTAAGCCTCCATGATCCCATTCCTGTTTATGTAAGCTACTCCGCTCATTTCTCTCCCAGAGTGACTCCCCGTCCTCTTCTCCCTCAACACGGACAGTTAGTCTTTGTCTCCGTCTCCTGTGTGAGTCTCACTCTCCCATCCTCTCGCTCCACGTCTCTGTAGAGCAAGGATTTCTGGGCCTTCAGGCGGCAGGCCAGCGACATGAAGATGGAGTCGACGTTCTGACTCTCCTTTGGGTCTTTCGCTGACGTCTCGAACAGCAGCATGTTGTGGGAGTCAGCAAACTTCAATGCCATGTTGGAGGGGACCTGTGGGAAGCGACAGTGTATGGGTGACACTTGGTGCTGAAACCATGCTGAAAACCTTTAGCTTGCATTCACCAACCTGGATTTGATCAACAAGGTCACATTTGTTCCCCACCAGAACTCGAGGCACTGATGCCGACACCCGATGGCCGTTGCACTCCTGCAACAGATTGGAACACAATGATCCAACTGCTTTATTGGCAATGATTGCGTAAAAAAAATAGGACATTTGATTTCGGTTTCATTCAATCACAGAGTGTTGTACAAATATTGGAGGAGGAGAAAAGATACAATACACAATAAGTGCAAGTATGTGGCTATACACCCAATATTTACGCAGTTTTATTGGATAAAACATATGTCCACATTGTTGCTGTCTTGCTCTAGAACAGTCATCCCCAAAGGTCACTGTCCTGGAGGTTTAAGGCTGATTTATACTTCGAAACCAGGTCATCTGCGTAGGTGTCGCAGTGAACGCAGAGACGTTTCCGCCCCCTCTGCAGACACTCTGTCTCACCTCTCCAAAATTGTAGATGATGGCAGACAGTGCCACAGATAGGAGGGCTCTGATTAGTCAAATCCATCCGCTCTACTCTATGCGTATCTCCTGTTTGGTACCTTACCGGCTTGTTTTGTTGGTATGACCGCGAATTCAAAAAACGACTGGTGAAGTTGGACCAGCTATCAATCTGACAGACAGCAAACTTTGCCACTGCTCGCATTGACGCGCCTTCTGGATGAGCTGCACTACCTGAGCCACTTGTGTGTTTTGTAGAGTCTGTCTAATGTTACCACGATTGTGAAAGCACCACTAAAATTCAAAAGTGACCAAATTGTATTTAGTCAGTGTTTGATGTCTGGATAACAGGGCAGATAAAAATCTTTGATATTCTAGATTATAAAATGTAACACCATAGTTACTTAAAAAGGAAACTAGTTACTTTGATCGGACAGTAAATTAGTTAATAACCAGTAACTAGTTCAATTTTTAAAGCATTTTTGCCAAGTCTGGTTCTGTTAAGTTTTGTTTTGAGTTTCACTTTGATCCATGTTTTTCTTATATTGGTTCAATTCCTATGTTGTGTTTATTCTGCAAGTATTTGAGTTCTTAGTTATTTCTTGATTGCCCTCTGCTGCCCTCTAGTGTTGGTCACCTTTTCCCTGGCTCCTTTCTAGACTCCTCTCTTCACACCTGCTCCCAATCAGCCCATTAGTCCAGTCTTTGTTCAGCCCCGCTATATATACTCTCTCTGTGCAGTTCCTCAGGGCTGGTTCCTCATCTTTTCCTGGCTCCCCATGTGAGTTTGTTTGGTTTTTTGTTCGTAGTATTTTTGTACTTTGGTTTGTGGAGTTTTTCCTCAGTTTATTCGTTAAATCTACAAAGACTCACTTCTGCCTCCTCACCTCTGCATTTGGGTCCTCAAAACCTCACCCCAACCCTGACATGGTTATGTTGTCTACAGGTTGTGTTACCATGACTTTGCCTAGCATGAGTCATAACAGCTAATTAATTATAATGTATAAATAATTTGGGGAATTAGTGTCCGAATGAGGAATATATAGTTTAAGGTTTTTTCATACAGTGTGTGAACATTAAGTGCTACTAATTAAAGAAGTAACTTGGTACGACAAAGGCTACACAGTTTAGGCATTCTGCTTTTAAAACACAAACAAATTGGTTGTCATTTCCAGGTAAATGCTAACCTCTATCCATGTCTGCAGGTTACGGAAGGAAGCCATCTTGGTTACATCGTAAACAAACACCACTGCGTGTACGTTGCGGTAATAGTGTTCGACCATGGACTTGCGAAAG
>NW_015150902.1:271905-278154 GCF_000732505.1 Cyprinodon variegatus | reverse complement strand
ATGACTTTGCCTAGCATGAGTCATAACAGCTAATTATTTATAATGTATAAATAATTTGGGGAATTAGTGTCAAAGTGAGGAATAAATAGCTTAAGGTTTTTTCATACAGTGTGTGAACATTAAGTGCTACTAATTAAAGAAGTAACTTGGTACGACAAAGGCTACACAGTTTAGGCATTCTGCTTTTAAAACACAAACAAATTTGTTGTCTTTTCCAGTTAAATGCTAACCTCTATCCATGTCTGCAGGTTACGGAAGGAAGCCATCTTGGTTACATCGTAAACAAACACCACTGCGTGTACGTTGCGGTAATAGTGTTCGACCATGGACTTGCGAAAGCGCTCCTGGCCTGCCGTGTCCCACACCTGCACCTGTAGAGACAGACAGAATACATGTATGAACAACAACATGTATGGAGGGAATTTTGTATCAGTCTTGGAGGGGAGGACAGCTTAGAATTTATGCCTTAATCTTTGTAAAACATTTAATGACAATGAAGAATTCATTCAATATGTTTGTACAGATTAAATTAGGTTTAAGTTAAAGGAAAGCTTTTTAAAAATAAATCAATTTTGTTTGCTTGTATCCTTAAAGAAAGTTATTTAACAAACTGTCTAAAAAACAACTCAGACATTACAGCTCTGGGTAATGTTCCAAGATAACTGGAAGCATTGTGACGATATTCTCACACCATCTCGGGACAGCGCTGTTCTCTAGGTGTTACAAAAAAAGTAAAAAAAAAAAACAACCACTGGACTTTGTTTCTGAGTTTGAAGATGTTTGGCTTCCCTTCCAGCAAGCTTTTTCAATTGAAATTGTCAGAAACAGCGTTGAGTTCAAGGTTCCTATAGAGTAGCCCAACAGAGCCTTTAGAAAACCTGCAAATTGAAATGGATGAACAGATTTGAGGTAGAATAAGATGACTGGCTAAGTAAAACATGTATACAAGACTGTACGTGTAGGCACTTTAGGGTGCAGGTTTTACTGGAAGAAGATCAGCTGGGAATCGGGCTGTACTGTCGTACTGTCTTCAGACTGAAAAATCTGAAATGATTAAGTGGTGTCAACTGGTCCACAATGTGTGATCAGAAGGGTTCTGGTATAAACAGAAGCAGCTCGTCCTTATAGTAGGAGTGTAAGCAAATAATCCACTATGGAGTAATGTGTTGATTACCAAAAAATGGCACTGGTGGCTTGTTTTATGGACAGTAGTCTGAAAGGCGGAAAGGGAGTATGAGAGAGGGGAGAGACATGCGGCAAAGGACCACAAGTCGGATTCGAATCAGGGTCGGCCATGTCGAGGACTGAAGCCTCCGTACATGGGTAGTGTGCGCTAACCACTACTCCACCAAAGCACACCCCGATTAATGATTTATTAAGACTACTTCCATAAGTCAGTAACAGATGTAAGTTAGAGCAGAACCATGAATGGATCCAGAGCATGGACGAAATTTTGATTTCTGAAGTGGCATTAGACCAAGTACATTTTAATATAACTAACTTCAGGGTGTGTGACCATCCATTCAAAGGCCCGCTTCAGTAGCGCATCAGATCTTTGTAAAGTGAGCTTCTCAGGAGTGACAGCGGTGACAGCCAATCACACAAGAAAAGACAGTTGGCCAATGAGGAGCTTGTGGGCGGTCTAAACTTAGGGAAGGGAGCTTCAGCTTGAGCTGCAGTTTCCAATAGGTCCTAGTGCTTGACGTGTCTTGGTGTACTGTAGCGTAACATGGCTTTTGGACAGTAAAAAGTGCAGGGGAACAAAACAGAGTTTTGAAAAATTGCAGGGAACATGTCCGCCTTGCTCCCTGCCCAAAATTACGTCCATGATCCAAGAGCCTGTTCAAGATTATGCACACTTTAATGTAGACAGGCAACCGCAAACAGAAACACCTTTTAGAAATGCTTCTAGTTGCACAAAATCTCTCCGAGTACTGATTGTTGGATTATACCAAAGACAGAAAGCTACATCTCAGCTGGCATCTACTTCATTGAAACAAAGTGGAAAACAGCCTGACAGTATGTTAGTGCGACATACCCAGTCTTTAAATGATAGCGTTACATCTCCATATGTGTCAATGGTCTTATTATTCCCTCCGTTAAATTTCTTTTTTGCCAATGCATTATGAACTGTTAGACTTGGTTTCCTAGTGATGTTTCTATTCATCTTTTAAGCAGCATAGGCTGGATTCAGGATTTTATTTGTCAAATTATGGCTCAATATTTGTAAGAGATCTACCAGGGTTTTTAAGGCCCATGCCAATAACATTTTTTTTAAACACTTTATTTCAGATTTTCATTAAACGTACAAAACTAAGGCTTCATCTAATATTCATTTTGCATATCGAATAATCTGTCAATTATTTTTTCGATTGAGTGATTCATAATCAGAAAGCCAAAAAAACTTTACAAATAAGACTTTTAACAAAATAAAACCAGGGGAAACTCTAACTTTTCCACTTGATGAGTTCTGGATAGAGCATACTGACAGACAAATGTTTTTTTTTTTTTATATCTTAAATGCAAAAATTGTACATCGTCACTGTCGGGAAAAAACCTTGTAACTCCCATTTTGGACTTTTTTTTTAATTGATACGATTGGTCAGTCCCCACATGTGAACGTATGTTTCGGAAAATATTAACCAATTAAAAGAAAAAAAAAAGAAAAAAAAAAAGAAAAAAGTCAGTTATCAACCTTGCCGGCGGCGGCATTGGTACTGATGGAACTCGCATCTCCACAAGTCGCAAGTCAAAAACCTCATAAATCCATTTAAATATAACTTGGGGGAAGCAGTATTCAAAAAGTGATACATTTAAATACAGAACAGTGAGTAAAGATATAATACCAACTCTGATAACAAAATGTTTATTTTTCTAAAAAAAACACAGCGTTTTTACAATTTCCTGTAAACTTTATGGTTTTGGACATAGGAGGTTTCCGTCCGACAGCGACGATATATTATTTAAAAATCTTGGTATAAATACTGCTCTAAGTGGGTTGCTCTGCTAGCTAAAGGCCTGTTATAGAGTCTCTATAATCCAGTTAATGATTAATCGATTACTAAATTAGTTGACAATTATTTCAATAATCGATTAATCTGATTCATTGTTCCAGTCCTATATAAAACAATCATATTTACTGTATTACGGATAATTATACCAGACAGCAACAGAAATAGACAAAGCTCACACCCACAAAAAAAACAACAACAACACAAACAGTAAAAACCAGTGAACTTAATAATTGCTACTGCAGGGCAGATGTAATGAGTTCCAGTCCCAGAGCCAGTAGATTTTTCACAAATGTTATTAGACTCCCAGGTTTTGTGGAATGTGTTGATGGACCCATTGAGAGTACAACTAATCTTTTCCAGTTTAATGTTTAACATAATGCCTCTTATCCAGTGAGGATGAGATGGAGGAGTAGCTGCTTTCCATTTGAATAAAATCAAGGGTCGAGTTAAAAAGGAAGAAAAGGCAATGACCCTAAGTGTGCCAAGGTACCGTTGGATTAGAAAACAAACCAAAAACATTAACCAGTGCAGAAGGTGATGTGAGATAAGCATCGGCATGATAAATTAGGACTAAAACCAAACCTGCCAAGTGGATAAAAAAGCTATCTCCACTCTACCCGATCAAACGCCTTAAGCCAGGCATAGACTGGGGAAAATTATCAATCACTGCACGCAGCTACAGCTCTGCTCGTAGAGCTAAGGTGTTTGCCTAGAAACACCTTACAAAGGCCAACTGAATTTAAAACATGTTTGATTTTCCCCCCGCCCATACGATTCCTGATTGGGAGGTGGTCGTGAGAGGCTAATCGCCCCTCGTTACCCCCTGTACAACATACACCCATTTGAAAACATCTCGCATGACTGGAGAATTGGCCCGAAAAGGGCAAAAAATCGTATAGTGTATACCCGGTTTTATCAGCATTTTACTGCTTCTGGAGATGATGTGTTCGGTTCAGAGTGTAGATATCAAATTAAAATAGGATTTGTCACCATGGACAAATCCAGTCTGGTCCTCCTAAACCAGCTCTATTTTGTTTTTTAAGTTAATTGGTCTAAAAGAACAGCAATCCTGAGGGTCCATATTTCTTTTTAGTAGGAAGAAAGTTATTTACCAAAGCTTCAGTATGAAGCAGGGGCAAGTATATCTTTGAAATATTTTTTTTGTAAAAATCTGTAGGAAACTAATCCATTCCAGGGGCTTTTCCACTTTGAAGGGACATTATAGCCTTATTAATTTCCACTAGTGTCCGATTTTCTCTTTTTAGAGTCTGAGTTAATTTTTGGAATATTCAGATTTGAAAAAAAAAGTTAATTAGGTTTTTTCTGTATTGAGTCTGAAGAATATAATTTACATTATAACTCTTTAAAGCAGCTGTTAATAGATCAAGGAGCCATCAGGTGTTATAATTTGCTAAATATTACGGGATGTAGCTTTCTGAATAAGTCGTCTAGCTAATATTATGGATGGCCTGTTTGTTATGATCGGCCCTGATTGCTGAGCTTTACTGTCCATGTCATTCACCTGCCTAACTCTGTCCAGTTTCTAATTATCGCTCATCTTATCCACCTGCGTCAGCTATCTGGGCCAGATCATCTTAGTTATTCATGTTTGATGTTTGTATGTTTATTTAGTTAGTTTGAGTTTGTTAAAGGGTTCATGTCCCCTAGCCAGTGAGGAGATTATTCACGAGCCAGTGTCATCAGGCGAGTTTATTCCCTAGCCAGTGGTGAGAGCGTTTCAGCGTTTCTTAATTGTTATTGATTACCAGATCCTGTTCTACCTCTCTACCACTGAGCATGCTTGTTCCCGTCTGATCTGTTTGCCTGAATTGTCTTTGGTCAGCTCGACTCATGGAACTCTGAACTCTACTTCACATTCACACTTAACTGTGGATTCCTGGAACCATGGATCTGTCTGTTCCTGTGTGGATCAGAACCCCTGACAGGGCTGCGGACTCCTGGATTCCTGAACTGTTCCTGTCTGATCTGTATTCCCTGACCTGGATCGGATCCCTGCCTGCTAACTGGGGTTGCTGCATCGGGGACATTCTTGGCGGCTCTGCGCCGCAGCTCGTTTGGCAGTCCTGCCTTCCCCTGTACGGATTGAACTGTTTAACCAAGTAAGTGACTCACAGGTAATCATCTCCCGTTAGATGATCGTGGTCAGTTACCTGTTTAAGTAAAAACGCTTTGAACTTTTCCACTGTCTGTTTCACCTTGAATACTTGGTCCATCTGCCCTGTTTCATGACATTGTCCTCCTCTTCATAGAATCTGCTATGAGATTTAATGATAAGCCTTTCAGGTGGAGTGTTACTTAAAAGATACATTTCAGTTTGTATGCATATTCTCCTTTTAATCAAAGGAGAGGGGTCGGAGATCCAGCTTTGTCCGTCCAGATCCTTCATTTCTCAATATAACTCCTCAATTTTCTGGTATTTAATTTTCCTCACATGAGCAGAGAGAAGTAATCTGCCCTCTGAGATACGTTTTAAGTGTCTCCCAGAGCGTTGAGGCTGAGATATTATTAGTTCTGTTTACCTGCTTGAAAAAAAATCTATTTGTTCTGTAATGAACTTTACTAAATCTGAATCTGCCTGCAGGAGTGCATCAAACTGTCATTTCCCTTTCCATCTTGGAAGAGTTACTTTAAAGCTCACTGGAGCACGGTCAGAAATTGGGTCATATTTATAGTCTGTCATATCATTCAGCAGATAGGGGTCAATGAAATAGAAATCTATTCTGGAAAAGACTTATATACTTACAGTAATAAGAATATTCCCTTTTAGTGGGATGTTTAAATCTCCATGCATCTATAAGTTTATGTGTATCTATTAACAAATTAATTGTTTGTACAGATTAAGATGGTCTTGGGATGGAATTTATTATGTTTTTTTTTTTTTTAAATGGCCATCATTTAAAAAATGGGTATCATTTTTTTCTAGATGGCTTATTCCTGGCGTCTGGTTCGCGGGGCCTGGCCCCCAGGGGCCCAGTCGGGGATCCTGGCAGGGGGCCCAAAAAAATCACGTATTTTGGTTTATGGATCTTTTTTCTTTAGATTATGTCTCTCACAGTGGACATGCACCTACAATGACAATTTCAGACCCCTCCATGATTTTTAACTGGGAGAACTTGCTAAACAGCAGGGTGTGTTATTTTCCTCACTGTACATTTTAAACATGACACAATGATGATAAATATTACACAAGTCCCAATTTAACCAACCAACCCCC
>NW_015150902.1:268221-271501 GCF_000732505.1 Cyprinodon variegatus | reverse complement strand
GTCAAAAACAGTAAATTAAATATTGCAATAAAATAAACTGGGATCTACTCGTAATAGCCAAAATAACAACCTTTAAAGTGCAACTATTTTAAGTTTTACTGTTGATCCAAGAGTGAAATAGAAATTAACATTACAATCAACAAACAAACAAAAAAAAATGTTTTTATTCCTTTCATTTGTACAACAACCCCCTTGAATTACACTAAGCCACCCCTAGGGGGCGTGTTCCAGCATTTGGGAACAACTGCACTAATTTACCAAAAAAAAGAAAAATCCAAACAATTTTAATTTTAACTTCACATCATTGGGTACTCTGTCTTATTTGTACTGTTTTTCATCACACTAAGGTTGCTTATAAAAAGGCAGTGCTATAAGGGAACCGCCTGGGACCTGGGAAGCCAGGTTACTGGTTGGAAGCCATAAGAATGTGCCTTTCTGCCGAATGGCAGCGTCCTGTGCTATGGCCTCAGTCAATCCATTCCCCCCTAATGAACGGTGGTACTGAAACTGAAATTTCAATTACAATGTTTGATTGATTGATTGATATAATAGTAATATTGATTCTTAGTTAAATTTAGAGCCTCACATGCCTGTTCTAATATGGTTTGATTTGGCAGTAGCCCCTACTCAGGGGCGGATTTAGGAAATTTGGGGCCCTAGGCAAAGACAGGCAGGGGACCCTCTGAATTGAGAAGACGACACATAAAACAGACCCATTATACAGACACAGAAATTTTATTTTATATAGAATAGAAATCCATTATTAGCTATACGTTTTGTCCCTCCCTTCTTGTCCCTTTTCTTCTTGTTTTCCTCTCTATTTTTTTTTGTACTCAGCTGACTTTTCAGGCTGTCTCAGAAGGAATGAAAGATTTTTTCCAAGCACTAAGCTCACTTAGCTGATTGCTCCTTCCTGTGTTTCCAAAGTCTCCATCTGTGCTAGATTTGGCTTTTATTTTATTATTATTTTTTTAATAAAAGCGCTACAGGGGTCTGAAAAGTCAATAAATATAGCAACAAAAGTGCTAAATTTGAAACACTGCTCTTCTCATTGTTTTCAAATGGTTTGCTACAGTCTATTTTGACCTGTCTGAACATGTGCAGCAAATGGACCGATCCAATATGGTGGACACTGAAGGGGGGGCACTGAGACAAACTTAATATAATAGCATTCTGATGGCATTTTAGAGAAAGGATTTTGATCAAAAACATAATAAACGTGCACAAATAAGGAATAGTGGTATTAATCATACATGTAAACAGAGTTTTATGGGGACTCCCAAGACCTTTGGGGCCCTAGGCAACTGCCTAGTATTAATGGTAAATCCCCCCCTGCTCCTTCTTTATGTTTAGGATCATGATTGTAAACATAAAAAGGAAAAAAAGAGAAACTGCAGTTAAAATTGGATCATCAATCTGCTAAACAATGGACCTCAGGTTCTTACAGCCTCTAACAGGTTTTCTTCAAGCATTTTCCTGAGTCTAGCTTCCTCCATCTGCCAAACATTCTGACCATCTTCCATGTGTTTGTTGTTCTAAATGCTGCAGCTCAACCTCCCAGAAGGGGACACATTATGCTTGTTTTGTTTTCACTACCCAGCCATCTAAGATTTAGTTATAAAATGCCTTATTTGGTTTCAAATCTAGGCACTATTCTATTTCTTTTATATCTTGGTTCCTTTAAGCACTTCTGTTCCACGTTATTGTTGATGTACGAAAGGGGACATGTTTAGTGCAAACTAAGAGCTGGACATCCTTGTTTTCTTTTAATAATACATTTCTTCTTGCCTCTCCAGAGCTAGCATGGACCTGAAATTCTCTTCTTTTATGCTATTTTAGTCAATATTGGTGTTGATATGCATTTGTGCCAAAATCTTTCCCTTTTTTAAAATAAGAGAAAAAAATGCTATGTAATGTTTCTAGGGGAGCAAACGCCATGTAAATACATGATTTCAAAGCTAAATGGAAAGGTCATGCAAACATAACAATGAGACTAAAACCAAATACAAAATGTTTCAAACAGAGAGAACAGGAGGGCTGTGCCTGTACATCCTGTCATGCAAAGGACTCTGGGAATCTGTATAGCTCCTATGTGGCAAACAGTGTCACTACCTGATCCGTCCCGGCATGCGCAAACAGATATGCAATCTTGGTGTCCATAAATAATGTAATTATGGTACTAAAATTACTTATTTATATCCTTAACTCTCTAAAGAATGCTATTACACATCTTTAAAAAATGTTTTGTCTTTTGAGACAATTTTTATGATTTTTACATTTTCTTCGTTAAACTGCTTCTCTGACCTCATCATGGGACATACTCAGAGCAGTCCGGCAAAATCTGATTAAACAATATTTATCTGTTTTTTATTTGGTTCTTTCTTTGGATTACACACTATATACTATAATGTTAACACAAAAGGAAAACATAAAACTCAAAAACACTAGATTTATGTTTATATCCAAAGCCGAAAAAGTTATCCAAAGGAAGTAACCTAGGATCCCATTACGGTCAGATCGGTCAGAGAGGAGTGATAAAACAGAAAGGACTTTAAGGCATTTATTTTCTCAGGAAATAAAGTATTAACCTTTAACACATTATATTTTAGTATGTTTAATATTTTTGGGGAGGGAGGGAAAAACTTAATTTTTTACAAAATAAAATTGAGGGTGGCCAGGATGCAAATCTGGATGCGCAAATTAGCTGATGGCGCATGGCAGGACAGATCGGGTAGTGACATATGGAACAATCAGGAGGTTGCTATGTTAAGGAAACTACCTCTTTTCCTACTGCCTTTACTATTTAAAGCACTTATAGTGACCTCTGATACACCTACAGTTTCGGTGTCATTACGGATTAATCTGTTTAGGCTGGAGTCATTATTACAGAACCTGTAACCCCTGCTTTAAACGTTCTTCCTGACGTGTCTGCTGTGCTCTTTGGTCTTCATGATGCTGATTGTTCATCAATGTTCCAGAAAACTAAAACTTTGAGGACTTCTGTCGTGGGAAAAAGTATTCAACTATTCACTCCAGTTAAATAAACGGAGATCGATGGATTTCACTCAGTCAGCCCTGTTCTGATCTGGACAGCATTCGTCCCCCCTTACTTAGAATAATGGAAAGTAGTCCGAGTCAAAAGAAATTACAGACACTTTGGTTAAACAGTAAAATTGCTGGATCAACATGTTATGAATAAACCTTAAAGTCGTAGAGAAGCGGCTGTTCCAACCGCTGTATTACCGAATTCTCCCGAGTGGTGCCCGACTTTACACGAAAG
>NW_015150902.1:264879-267673 GCF_000732505.1 Cyprinodon variegatus | reverse complement strand
CGTTTATATACATGTTTAAGCCAGAATGATTTGACATTTAAATATGATTTCCCTACGACTTTAAAGGAGAATCTGGCTTGTTGTGGGAATAACTCAGGAATTGTGTGGCCTTGCAGGCTGAGTGAAAATTTTTATTGTGAGTAAATACCAGAAATCAATGCTGCTGAAGATTCTCAGTCATCCAGTTTAAAGTCATTCCAAAAAAAAATTAAAAAACAATCCACTGGACTTTGTTTCCAAATTTGAAGACGTTTCACTTCCGATCCAGGAAGCTTTTTCAATTCAAAATGTCAGGAATAGTGTTGAGATTGAGGTTTTATACAGTAGCCCAACAAAATTTAAATAGAAAAAGGGTCACAGTCTTTGTTCTGTTATGTTTTCTTTTGAGTATTCAGTTTAACTTTGCTCCATGTTTTCTAGTTTTATTGGTTTAATTCTCATTTTGTTGTGTTTTCTAGTTATATTTCAGTTCTTAGGTTTTTATTTGTTGCTCTCCTTTTCCCTAGCTCCTTTCTAGACTCCTCTCTTCACACCTGCTCCCAATCTGCTCCTTAGTCCTATCTTTGTTCAGTCTCCCATAAATACTCTCCTTGTGCAGTTCCTCAGTGCTGGTTCCTCGTTTAAGTCTGGCTTACTTTGTCTTACCTTGTCGTGATTGTTTTCCCCTGATGTCTCCATGGTTCTGGTTTGTTTAACTTTTCTCATGTTGGATTTTTGGATTCCTGCCTCAGTTGTTTGTGAACCACTCATTAAATCTACAGAACTCACCTCTGCCTCCCTGCCTCTGAATTTGGGTCCACAAACCTTAACCATCCATCCATTTTCTATCACGTTTACTCCCAAGTGGAGTCACAAGGGGTGCTGGTGTCTATCTCCAGCTGTCAATGGGCGAGAGGCGGGGTACACCCTGGACAGGTCGCCAGTCCATCGCACAAACCTCAACCAAACCCTGACAAAAAGCTTCCTGGATGGGAAGCGAAACGTCTTAAACTTGAAAAGAATGTACAGTGGATTGTTTTTGTTTTGTTGGAAAGCAGAAATCAATATATGAAATAAGAGAAATCTAAATTTTTTGACCACACTTCACAGAACTGCTGGACCAAATCCAATCCTTTGACATCAGGGTTTATGGATTTAACCAAACAAAAAGGATTATATTATATTTCCAGATTTAGTCTAATCTCTTAAATGTCCTTCCCTGTCTAGTAGGACCTGCAGACACATAGACCTGCTTTGTTTTGGAAAACAAAGGACCTCCTCCTCCTCCTGCATCCATCCCTGAAATGAAAAACACTCCACAGAAATGTAATGAAACTGTTTTTTTTTTCCCAGTTTGGGGGTAAAATAAAACAACAGGCCGTGTCATCCCCTGAGCTGAAGCTGATGGGTGAGGATGGGGGAGGGAGCTCCTTTACCTTGATGGTCTCCCCCTCGATCTCCACCGGCTTCTCCCTGAAGTCCACGCCGATCGTGGCCTCGGTCTTGTCGGGGAAGCTGCCCCCCGTGAAGCGGAAGGTGAGGCAGGTCTTCCCCACGTTGGAGTCCCCGATGACGATGATCTTAAAGATCCGCGTCTGGATGCTGGTTTCCAGGGAGGAAGAGCTCAGCTCCACGGAGGAGGTGAGGCTGCTGCTGCTGGCTCGGCTCCGGCCGGCCCGGTAGAAATCCATGGAGGAGGTCAGGATGGTGACATTGTCGTCCGCTCGGTTCCTCCTGGAGCCTCCTTTCCCCGCTCCTCCTCCTCCTCCGGAGCCCGGAGCTCGGCTCTCCTCCTCCGGGGAATCCTTGCTCATTATTGCCGGAGGAGGCGATGCAGAAGTGTAGGTGCGTGTAAAGAGGAGGGCGGATTGAGAGGAGGGAGAAGGGAGGAGGAGAGCAGGGATGCAACAATGCTGTCAGCATGTGATGAAGCCTTAAAGGGAGAAGAAGCAAACAAAACTATCAATTCAGCCTGAAGCGTCAATTTACATTAAAATCAAAACAATTTGGAGCCTTTTGAAATTGATCTGAATCGTTTTGTTCCTATTGAGGACTGATTACTTCTAGTTGAAAAAAAAAAGAAAGGGTTGAAAATGTATGCTACATACACATATTAATATATTTATACTGATTATTAATGGTTACACGTCATTTATTCCAGCAAGCATGAAAAGAACAATATGCATTTACTGTGAAGCATGGTGGTGGCAGTATCATGCTATGGCATGGTTTGCAGTGGATAGAATAATCAAGATGTTAGCAAGCAGGAACTGGACATTTGAATCTCAATTTATTGAATAACAAAGTAATTATCTAAAAAATAAACATTGGCCTTATAAAGCTCACAAACCCACAGAAAACACATAAATGATGCTTGTCAGGGTTGGTGAATACTGTTGTTCAACCAAGAGTTGAAGAGGCAGAGATGATTTCTTGCAGCTTTATTGATTTTGATAGTACAGAAGTAAATATTCCAGAAACAGTGAGCATTATTTGAGATATATGGATTTATTTCAGCCTGTAATACTGTAACCGTGTTGGAATAGTGGAGAATAAACAAGTAGTTCAAGATTGTGTAAAGAACCCTTTAAGTTACGGCTTCAGTCGTTTATGCCCAGGATGAATTCACTTCTCACAAAAACTTTACTTTTACTTCAGTGTAAATTTTTTCAATTGTCAATGTTTAAGTTCAAAGAATAGCTTAAATCATAATGAATCATATCAGCCATGATATGTCTGTGGCTTTGGTCTTCCTCGTGTCCTGAGGGGCCGGTCTGTGGGCTCCCACACCCACTATTGAACATTGTATGGAGAC
>NW_015150902.1:252009-262813 GCF_000732505.1 Cyprinodon variegatus | reverse complement strand
GTCATTTATTTCAGTCTGTTTACCATATAGGACATTAGTTATCAAACATGGGTCATTGTGTAAAAGTGGAAATATGACGAATTCTCTGTTTTTAGGGTTTCACCTTATATCACATTCTTGTGGATTTAAAAAGTTGTCCTTGTCTGATTCCAGAAAAAACTTTTTTTAAAATCACTAGTAATCAAAACTGAGGAAATTTGCAATGCCTGTTGATGTAAAGTCAGGATTTAATGGCTGACATGCCTCTTCATCACTGTGTGCAGGTCTGGACCAGTGCCCTGTGACTGGCAGACTGGAGTGGTGGTTGGAGGAAGTGGAAAAATGCAAGGGGCAAGTTTGTGTTACAACGGAGGGACATGAGGGAGAAAAAGAGCGGGGATCCAGGTGGAAAAAGGGTCCTAGCGTTCTCACACACTAGAGACTGACACAGGAGTGGATTTTCACTCCTGTCCCGTCCCACTCCCACAGAAAAAAAATGTGTCCCGTCCCGATCCCGGGCCAGAGTAGAAATCTAAATCCTGTCCTGTCCCACTCCTGGTGAAATTACTCCCACTCCCATCCCGCTCCCATTCAGAATGACTCCCGCTCCTGCACCACTCCCATTCTTGTTGTCCTCAATAAGATTTCTGCCAATACATTGAATCTGAATTCCTATGAAGGGTCAGTTAAGTTCCTGTTTCTAACTGTAGTAATTGTTGGTCCCTCCATTGTTGTTTTTGAGCGCGGGTGAAAAACTCAGAGCGGAATCACTGTTGGTTTTTGGGTCGTGTAGTTTTTTTGACTCGCATTATAGTGTAGGCTTCAAGGAAAAAAACGACCAAATGGCGGCGCCGCGCCATTTGGTCGTTTTTATTTTATTTTTTGGCATCGATCCTAGTTTTTTTTTTAGTTACTATTGGTTTGCTCCCGCTCCCGTCTATTCCCGTTAATGTTTAATCCTGTACCGTCCCAATCATGTGATCGTTACTAATACTGACTCCCATCCCACGGGAATCCCGAAAAAATGTCAGTCTCTATCACGCACCTCGCTCTTCTAGCTGATCCATCTTCGCGAGTCGTTTTCCACAATGGCGGTCATACAAACAAAACAAAGCCGTTAAGGTACCAAACAGGAAATACGCATAGTGTAGAGAAGATATAGATTTGACCAATCAGAGGCCTCCTGTCTGCAGTCGCCTACAATTTTGGAGAGGTGCAACAGAGTGTCTGAGGCAGGGGCACATTTGCATTCACTGCGACACACACGCCGACAACCTGGTGTCGGAGTATAAATCAGCCTTAAGGCCTAGGTCAGGCTGCTGGAGAGGAAAGTCCAGGTGTCCAGGAGAGCAGCGGACCAGCTCTACACCCTCTGCAGGCTTCTCCCTGGTTCATGGGTGTTTGCCCAACTGGTCCACATGTGTTTTGTTGACCTGGCATTCAACATTGTCCCTCATGGTGCCCTGTAAGGGGCGCTCCATGAGTACCCTTTACTAGGGGCCATTCGGTTGCTGTACAAGCAGAGCGGGCATTAGGTCAGACCTATTTCCAGTCCATGACTCCTCCAGTGTTGCACTCTGTCACTGGTCCTGCTCAGAACCTTCATGCACAGGATTTCTAGGTGCAGCCAAGGACCAGAGAGGGTCTGGTTTGGGGACCATCAGATTTCCTTCCTGCGTTTTTTCGATGATGACGTTGTTCTTCTGGCTCCCTCCTGCCAAGACCTGCAACATACACTACGATGGTTCATAGCTGAGTGCAAAGCGATAGAGATGAAGATCAACTCCTCCAAGTTCAGGGCCACATGATTTTATACATGTAACATACACAACATTTCCTCCTCACTTTTCAATAGTTTTTAGATCAAATCATGATCAGTTCATGGACAGATTCAAGAAATAGGTTTCCATGGACAAGCAGCTGCAACCGAGACATGCATCACCGATGGATCCATGTTCTCCACAGGCTGGAAATCCAAGAGAAAACTGAGGCACTGGCATCAACTCTAAAGGAGTTTAAGCTCTCATAGCTGCAAGCTTGACTGACTTTATATTAAACCCCTGGATTAAGAATGGGATGCTGCCTAAATTGGATGCATCTCTGAAGGCAGCTTTTCCTATCCTCTTTACAAAATGAATGTATCTTCAGGGCTTAATAGCTGAACCTAGTCAACTATTTTGGAGCAGCATATTGAGGCTGATCTGAAGAGAGAAATCCATTTAGGTTGAAATATTCGAGAAAGAAAACAGGTGGAATGGATGGGTCGGGCATCACTGCTGTCGACACAATTGGAGTAAATGTGTTCAGAATATTACCTAATAAGGTTAATTTGAAGACATTTTGAGACAGTCACCAACAATCAGATGTTTCTGATGGCTAGCTGAAAACAAATGTTTTACTTACCTTTCTAAAGGGCCTCAAAATCAGCTGCAAAGTGTTAAAGATGCTCTGCTTTCGTTTTAACTCCCCCTACGACACACACTCCCACCTTCGTTGACATGTAAACACGCTCTCTGTCTGCTGATATCAGACTAAAATGTGGATAGAATCAGAAAAACTCTTGTCCTGATTTTTTTCCGGCTTCCTTTTTATTCCCAAACACAAACACAGGCGTGCCACTCAATCTCTTCCTCGCCGAAGCACACGCCGTCTTAGAGACACCCACATAATCTCTTTCTCATACAGGCAGCAAACACACATTGGCAGCGATAAACAATCCCAAGGCTTCTGTCTGACAAAGCTCCCCTTCATCCTCTGTCAAAGGCCCGTTTGTCTCAGAAAGATGCTCAGTGGTCCTGAAGAACACAAACCAGTGGCGAAATTCACAAATCATTTTAACATCGTCTCGATATTCTGTCGCATAAATCAAAGAGCTCCACAAAGTTCTCTGCTCGTAGACGATGTTATATTTTATAGAGTTTATTGCAAATTTCTCAGCATGTATTCCTTGAAGCTCAGCACATACAACGCTGGGGGAAAAAAACCCATATGTCTCCTTTATGATTTCCCCCAGTTATGCTTTTTTCACACTTAGAAGAGACTAAACTTTTCATTTGCCAGTTAGAAAAAAATCAGGCTGCTTGTTCTGGATGAAACAGACCAGAGTTGATTTACTCTCTGCAAAAACGATCTAGAAATAAGTACAATGTCTTAAATCAAGTGTATTTACCCTCAATTTGAGTATATATATATAAGATGATTTATCAATAGAATGAGTAATTTTACGCTTACAATAAGATAATTGGATAATATCAACTTTAAATAAAACAATGCAATTGTTTTTTTTTTTGTCTTATTTTAAATGTAAATCATCTTGTTCCATTGGCAAGGTGGCTCACTTACCTCCTCAATTCAAGAACAAAGGCAGTTATTTTAAGAAAAAAATTGTTTTTTGCAGTTCTTTTACAGTATCTTGGTTTGAGCAAGTAGGAAAGCTCATCAATTCTGGATCACCCGCAAACAGTTATCCAGTTTACTTACAGTGTAGTGTAAGTAAAATGGCGTCTGCTGTAGAAAGGACTGCTGACTTTTATTTATTTTTTCATGAATGGAGATCATGTTGCTGGAAGTTTCGCTGCTGCTCAGACTGGGCAGCTTCCTGCGACTGAACTCCGGGCAAAGCTGTTAAATCCACCATGTCGAAGCCGCTTTGCTCTGAAACCAGTGAAGCTAATCTAATGATGGTGTTAATTTTTTAGACTATTCTAGTCTGAAAACCCACTTTCCAGACTAATATGGCAGTTTGTTTAATCCTGCCTCATGTTATTAGCAGATGCGAATAGTTACTAGTTACATGTACTCAGTTACATTGGCTGGAGCAAAAATAATTTCTCTGTAGTTTTACTTCTTACTTTTACTTGAGTAACCAGTTGTGTAGTTGTAAAAATAAAAGAAGAGGGATGGTGGAATTTCTTTTTTTTTTTTTTTTAAGCATACATAGCCTAATTAATATAGTCTATTAACGTAATGCTACGTTCACACCTAAAGCAACAGAGGCAGCAGAAGCAGCTTACATGCAAAGTCAATGGTTGATGCGCATCAAGGCGCAGCAAAAGGTCTTACAGTGCATCTGAGCAGCTGAAGCAGCGCCTCATCAGCTTCAGAGCATCTGATGTGCGCAACACAGAAGCAGCAGGTGCTGTAGTTGGAAAAAATTTAACTTTTGCTGCTCGACGTGCCACATCATCCAATCAGAGAAGCTGATCTGGGAGCTGGCAGGGAGACAGAGAGCACTGCTGATGCAGATCGCTATGATCACTCCTCTGAAAATTAACTGTTTAACTTAAAAATTAACTTAAAATATTGAAACCTGCCGGCAAAATATGTTAAATTTTATTATTCTGGTGCCTGCAGTTTGGATTCCATACGTGAAAAACGCCTTCCAGTAGCGGAAAACCGTGAAGAGGCGGCCAGCCCAGAGGCTGCTGTTGAACGGGATTCCTAATGACAGAGCACGGCCGGTGTACAGGGGTCTGAGCGGCTCCGACAGAGAAATAATATTTGAAGGCAGGATGGTAATCTGGATGAACTGACTGCACTGATGAAGTTTTCAGGTGGACTTTCGCACTTAAAAACATTAAAACTACTTTTTACCACTTATAACAGCAAATATATCTGCCATTGTTACAGGCAAAGGAGTAGGGTAGCTCCGCCCAACGCGCATCAGACTCACTTTTCGATGGCGCAGCTGTAGCAAAGATGATTCAGCCACGCGTCAGCACTAAACTTATAAAGGCATCAAAAATGTCCCCTGGTGCTCGCCTCGGTGCTCTGGGGGGGGGCACGCCTTTGGCTCTTTACAACCACTATTGAGCATTTTTCCTTTGGATAAACTTTACAAGCACAAGTGCACTCTCACAAACAACTACAGGTGCTTGATTCCAGGCACTTAGAGATTCACTTCCATACAGAAAGCCAATATTCTTATCTTCAGCTACCACAGTATACATGTCAGATTAAATAACACTAGATATACTTCTGCGATAGTATCGAGGTGCCACTTTATTGTATCTCTTATACTATATCTGTTGGTTGTGTTGTTCTTTTTACATCTCTTTACAGGTGATGAAACAGACTGAAGAGGTTTTATCATTACCTCCCTTTTATCTCCTCCTCTTTCATCTTTTCTCATTTTTTCCTGTTTTTCCTTTCCTGTTCTACTTACTCATTGCAGTGTCCATATAATCTGTAATACTCCCTGAATGAATTATAATAAAGCTATTTATCTTAATAAATCAAGCGTAACACTATGGCGATAAACCCTAACCCTACTGCTCCACTTGTGAAAGCAAAATCTGTTGGCCCCGTTTTTGGCATCAAGACAATTATTCTTATTGCCACATTGCTAGGTAGGACACTGTTGACAAGAGAAAAGAACTGTTATGGCGACAGTGGCGTCGGGTGCTGGAATTTGCCCTGCAATATCAGAGTTTTCGGTTCAAGCCCCGGCTCAGGCTTTCTGTGTCGTGTCCTTGTGCAAGAGACTTCCCCTGTATTGCCTACTAATGGTGGTCAGAGACACTCAGTGACACCAGTGTACGGCAGCCTTGCCTCTGTCAGTGAGCCCCAGGGCAGCTGTGGCTACAATGTAGCTTGCAACCATCAGTGTGTGAGTGAATGACTGAATGTAGAGTAAAGCCCTTTGGTCAAGTCTCCTGACTTAAAAAAGCGCTTTATAAGTACAGGCTGTTTAACAGTTACTACTTCGGTATAGGTTTTAGGGAATACTTAAAGTACTCCCTGTTTTAACATCTGTTAACATCTGTTTTAATGTTTAAAATCAATGTATTCGTAGAACCTTTATGTGCAACATCTGGTACTTTAGGGAATACTTTTAACTCCTGCTGAGTATTTAGTATGATGTCTATGTTTTACTTTTACTTGAGTAAAAAGAATGATGTGGTTGTGGTACTCTGACGGATCTCTTGCAGGTTTGCGAACAATCATACTGATAATAACATTTTTAAAGTGTGGCTTATCCCATTTCTTCACATATAGGGTCAATTTTGCTTGGGAAGATGTATCCCTCTAATAGAAGAGGGAATCAGTTAAAGACTGAATCTTGTACTTCCAATCGTTGTCTGAAATTAAAGGGAAATTTAAAACACTGAATTGGGACGAAAACAAAAATCTAAAAGGGGGTTAACACTTTTACATGACCGTGCACTTGATTCATAGCTGATTATGAAATCTCTCTATATACAGCTAAAACTGTCCAGGTTTACATAACTCTTTGCTTTAGTGGTGAGTCACTGTTCATTTCTGTTAAAACATTTATGTTACATAATTTGTTGCATTTTTATGAAGTTTTTGCATGTCTCATAGAGTACCTGTATAACTTAATGAATCATTCATTAAGCAAGTATGTGACCTTCGTTAATCAGAAGCCCAGATTTTCCGTTTATAAGAAGACTGTGTGTATGTACAATTAGGAAGCAGGGAGAAAATATATTAAGATGAAGGTAAGCTCTGAAAAGAATAGAAATTAACAATGGAGAGGGAGACCAATGAACAGGCAGGGTGGAAGTAATTAAGATAATGTCATGAAGGAGTTGTGACAGAAGAATGTCTGGAAAAATAACAAACTCTTAGTCGACCTACTATTTTGTCTGATTTGGAGTCGGAGGAAAAATGCAACAGGGCTCAACAAAACGGACTGGAGAAAAAAGAGTGCATCTGAAGGAGAGCTGAGGGGAAGCAGTTTGTAGAGAAAGTTAAAAAAGATTTAGATGCTGTGTGTAAAGGAGGGATTTTGGACTTTTTGGATGAAGACGAAGAAAGGTAAAAAATGTGGTGAATTCATAATTGGCTATTAGCTGACATATTTCTCGAAGGTTACGTCTCATTGCTTCGAACAGGTCTTTCCCAGCTTCAAAGGGTGCAGTCCTGCAGGTTTTAGATGTTTCCCTGCTTCAGCACAGCTGATTTCCATCGATAGCTGAATAACAGAATGTTGCTGAACTGCAATCTCCTGAATCAGCTGTGCTGAAGAAAAACAATGAAAACTTGCAGGACAGGAGCCCTCAAGGACGGACTTTGGACATGCCTGGCTAAAAAAGAAAATCTGAAGTTGAAGATGTTGTTTTGCTCTATGTGTGCAAGTGATCTCACATAGGGCGCTGTGTACTAGGGTGATGGCTGCTAATTGGTAGGTCATAGTAATTGAAAGTGACTTAGAGAAACATTTGCTAAAGCCAGACTCTTTGAAAAGTTAGAACTGGGGCAACTGAGAAAATGTCTCACAATCATTTTTCTTACTCAGGTAACGTAACATTTTCATACCCTGCATTCACATCGAACGCAAATTATGTACCTGGAGTGACTGATTGATAGTTTAGTCCTATATAAAGGCGATGTGAACAGTTTGAGCTAACAGAGTGAAAAGCAACCCCCAGACACATTAATTTTGGTGGAGTTCAAACATTTATACTTTTTTTTCGAATCTTGTTACATCAACCATTCAAAGACTTGATGTTTTGGTGAAAGAGCCCAGCGGAGACCGAGCTTTTTTAATCAAAATGTGAAGATAGAAAAATATGTAAACAAGGAAGTAAGGAATGCTCTTAAGAGGGGTGGCTGTTTTAATATAGCCCTTACAGGGACTTTAAAATCATTCATTAATCGTCCTCCTCTTGTAGCTTCAGAGCTGGTCCAGGCCAGCAGCCACCTCTTTTCCGCTCTGATGCACCCCTGCTCTGATTTTCTGCTGTCCTCCCTGATGACCCCGTTTCCGCATTATAAACAGCAATGGGACTCACTTGGTAAAATTCAGGTCCACCATATTGAGCCAACAGGCAAATGGATTGATGTTCCTCCTAATTGGTGTAAAGTGAAGTGCAGAGAAGGGGGGTGTGGAGCCATCAAGTCATCTTCATGTCAGTTATTTGTTCTGTCCAGCCACTGAAACAGGTGAGTCCAATATGCGCAGGGAATTGTATCATACAGATTGGACTCACCTGGTTCACTGGCTGTACAGAATGGAGATGACTTGATGGCTCTACATCTCTGATGAAGCATTGTCCCGCCTGGCAGCGGAAATTTCTGGCATAATGTCAAGGGAGCAACAGCACGGGATTGAGGTGAAGAATTAGCTGGAATCATGTCTGATATGAATGAACCCTAACAGAATAGACTGATAAATAATAATTAGACCTACTCCAGGGTTCCTCATCCTCTGCTCCTGTATGCGTCAGTTCCATTGTAGAACACCTGTTAATAATGGATAATAATTGAACTTTATTGATCTTACACTCAGTGTTGTATTCATCAACGATGACGTAACGAAATAATTTCCTTGATTCATTCATGACGATAACAAAAACTGACTTGCTAAACATGGATCTTTGATGACTAAAACACGGAGAGTCATAGGTTTGAGTTTTAGTTAACGAGACGAGACTAAATAAAAAAAAGCGGGTCATTGGTCAGACGTTTAAACTGCATAATCCTGCCGCTGGGGTTGCCAACCGTCCCTTGAAAACGGAATAATTCCGTATTTAGAAATAGAAGAACCTGTCCTGTATTTAGTGGAAAAGGAACGCACTTTGTCCCATATTACTGTGAGAGTTAGAAAATAGTCAGTAAAAAGCTAATGGAAAATGAAGAACAAGGGCACATTAGATACAAAACTTACGGTAAACTTGTTCCCAGGCCCTGTCCTGTGCGGTGACCAAAAAGCTGACAACATATATGTAACAATCCAGAATACCTTCATCCCATTGGTAGAGTCAAGTGTTGCTCATGGAGAAGATAGCGGGAGACAACAGAGGAGCCTAAGCATGTCCATGGATGATCTGAATGAAGAATGTATAACTGCAAACAGTCTTTTGGAGCACCTTTCTGTCAGGATTCCTGTCTGTGTGTTTGTGTTTCTGTGTTTGTCTACCTTCCTCCTGGTTCTGGTCCGCCTCCTCACACACCTGCAGAAGATTACCTCGTTAACAGAGTGTTCTTAAGCTGCTGACTGCCACTATCTCGACCCCAGAGTGTTTGCCAGTTTTGGGTACTCTAGCCAAGCTGAGTTTTGCTGAGTCAAACTGAGTTCTTGTTTTAATCTTTTAATCTTGTTTTTGTCTTTGCCTCTCGACAGGACGTCATCCTGCAAACTGGATATTTTCTGACCTTCTCTCCCTGGAAGGATCATCTGAGCTTCAAACTGAGCTAAGGATTTATACTGAAAGGTTTGAATCAGTTTTTCCCCAAGAGATCGTTTGAGCTTCACACTGAGCAAGGGATTCATCTCCACTACGACCCGTTCAAGTACCGCAGGAAATCTGAGTCGCAGTCAGCTTCTCCGTTTACCTCCAAACAACCGCATTCTGGGTAGATCCTGTTCTGCCCTCCACCGAGTCAGACAAACACTGTAAAAACAGCACACAGACTGGAGTCAAAGAGTAAACAACTTCTCTGGAAACGTGAGTCAGCAACCAAATCCTCCTCTTCAAGTTCACGAATGAAATTTCCCTCTGAGCCTGAACTAACCGCAGTGTCTTCCCCTCATCTTTCAGTTCCAGTTGAGCAGTGTTCAGAGCAACAATGGATTCTTCACAATCACTTAATAAACCTGTTAAACCTTTTTCTGTTTGGTCTTCTGCATTTGGGTCTGATCTTTAGTAAAATCATGACACTTTCTCAGGAAAATAAAACCTGGCAGTCCAAAGGAACAGCACAAAGGTGGATGGAGGTTCTTCAGGCAGCTGTCCTTCCCAACCTCCAAGCTGCTGTGTACTTTGTCCTCAGCATCCCATCTTCCACTGGTTTTGTGGAGAGGATTTTCTCCTTAATGAAGAACAAATGGACTGATGTGCAGAATAAATGTTTCACTGAATTGATTAAAGCTGAGCTCATTGTCAGCCTCAATCATGATCTGTCTCTGCAGCACCCTTCGACAAATATGTTTTTAGGTTTGCAAAAGTTTGCAAAGAATGTGCACTATTTATCTATTGTTTTATATACATTTTTACAGTCTGAAGTTAAGCAGGACAGGCTTATGTTTAAGATATTTATTTTATTCAGCAAAGTTTGTCATTTTGTATTACAGTGTATTGCTGGATAATAATTTGTTTTTCACATGTTCATGACAAATATGCATTTAATTCAATGCAGATTTGACGCAAATATTTAAAAAATTCCTTTGACACACAAATAGGCTAAAAAAGAATCACCATGCCAGGAGAGGTAAAGGCAGTTGGATCAGCTGGCATGCACATGAGGTGTCCCTTTTTTTTCAGGGAGTTGGCAACGATACCTGCTGCTCACCTGCTACACATGCTGCAGGAGAACAGATGGATCATGGCAGCAGCTGCAGGGTCTGAGAAAATAACCTGGAAGGGTCCGGTACTGCGTGCTGAACTCTGACAAACTGCTCCGATCTTCCATCTGTGCTTGTACAGAAATCGTGAAGCGAGTCTGCGCTAGCAGTATGGCTCTTCCATCACTACTTAATAAACTTTGTGGCTGATCATCCTCTGCCAAGCATTTAAAAAAAAAAAACCTTTACTATCAATATATTATTCTTCCAGCTCACAAGAGGAGATACTAAACATTCTTTAAGGAATCCCTAAATTATATCCAAATAAAATATTTCATTGCATTCTGTTTTTTTTATAAAGAGCCCAATGAAAAGGTGCAGAGATCTTTAAATATTTCTCTCTGATTTTTCTCGTTTCTGTCTATTTAAATATGATGTAAATGTTTCCTTGTATTGTCATTAAAACATTTTCTATTTTTACTTAAAGTATTTAAACATTTTAGTTAGCACATTTATTCGATTTAGGTTTGCATTGTCATGGCAATACAGGGCAATTATATAGTTTCTCTCTGTATT
>NW_015150902.1:235073-251475 GCF_000732505.1 Cyprinodon variegatus | reverse complement strand
AACAGTTTTCGTCCTGAAGACTAAGACTTAATCTAAGATGGCTGTCAAAAGCAACACTGCTCACACTGGAGAAATTTACTCTCTGCATTTAACCCATCCCCTTAAGGAGCAGGGGGCTGCCAGTCTCTGGGAGTGGGGCTTGAACTCAGAACCTCTGGAACCAAAGCGCAATGCCATAACCAGGAGGTCTTCAACAGGGGGTCAGTGACCACTAGGGGGTCATTTGGAGGTACTGCATGGGGGTCATGAAAGTTCTGGTTGATTAGACTTTTTTTTATATTCCCCCTGCAATTTTTTCCACTAACTGAAATGTCTTTAAATACACATTACCATGAATTCAACAGACTGTAGTAAACAGATAAATGGAGGCAGAAGATGTCTTTCAGTCATCAATGCACACATTCAGCGACACACAGGAGCTCTTTCAAGCTGGCCACCGTTTCATTCACAACACCTGTCCCATCAACCAGGAATCAGAATCAGAAATACTTTAATAATCCCAGGCCTTGGCCTGGAAAACATTGAAGACCCCTGATGTAACCACTAGACCACCACCGCCCCCTACTACATCCACGATAATCCGCTAAGCTCGGCTCCAAACTCTCAGAGTCAGAGGAGAGGATGTATGAGAGGTCCAGTCAGAACCAGGCAAACCACAGCAGGAAAGAAAAATGGAGTTGCTCCATATATTTATATGTACTTTATATATTTGACTGTGAAGGATTTGTGTGAATGGTGAACTTTGGAGTAGTGAATGAGGAACTCTTTCATTAATCAACATAAAAACGAAGTTGGTCCGTCGAGCGAACGTCCTCCATGTTCAAGCTAACATGGAGGATGTGGAACCTGTGGGTTATAGCAGATTATGTGATGTAGATGTGTCTTTATTATTTGTTTTTTTTAAATAAATATAGAAACAGTTGAAAACATAGTAAATTATATTTCTGCCATAATAGAGATAACAATTCTAGATCTAAGCACCAGATTACACCCGTCTATATCAAACATATCCAATCGCTGAAGATCAACGACAATGCCATACGGGGAGTTTTAAATGTCATTAAGAGTCAGAGGCCAAGGAGCTAATGGCTTCCAATGGAAACATATTCTTCACAAAAAATTGAGTCAAAAAAAATTTGTAAAAAAAAAAAAAAAATGCAGTTACAAAAATATGTTATCTGTGATATCTCAAGCTTTAAGCCACATGTCAAGCTGTTTTACATCTGCCAGCAGAGCATCTTTACTATGATAAGTCAGTCTTTAGAGAGGTTTTCTTCCCTGTCATAGTCTTTTTCACCCTTAAATTACTTGTAGGTATGTTGATTTGAAATCTGTCCCAAGAGCATTTTTAGCATTGCACTTGTAAATTCCAGAGTTTGTCAGCACAGGATTCGGTATGACCAGACTTCCCCCGTCGGTCATGCGAATTCCTCCCTGTACCGTGTACCGAATGTGAGGTACCAGCGTGGTGCGACCAGGCAACGTCCATGAAATATCTGGCTTTGGAATACCCGTCGCAGCACAGCGTAGCATTACCGGGGTTCCTCGAATGACTCTTGTGATGGAAGCCATTGTGCTTGTGATCCTCGGAGGGAAAACCATTACAATGACTGGGTAAGATAGCGTTGACGATCCAAAAGAGTTTGAGGCTTTGCAAATATATGTTCCCTTATCAAAAGGTGCAATCTGCCTGATGTGAAGGGTTCCATTGGTGAGGAAAGATATTCTGCCGGTAGTTTGAGGTTTGTCCAGAACCACACCATTGGGTAGGGTCCACGTAATCACTGCCTGCGGCCAGCTATCAACAGTGCAGGGAAGTTTCAGGCTATGGCCATAGGTAATCTTTATTCCACCTGGAGAAATAAAATAAAATGAGATTTAGATTAAAATTTGCAAAGATAGGTTAAGCCAATTAGACCTGGTTGCTATTTTCAATTTCAGTCCCCAAAATCCACTGTCCTGCAACGTTTTGGATTGTTCTATGGTCCAACTAACCTGGAAATAGCCAGATTGATATGTGTAGAACTGAGTCTAGTTTTACATCATCAATCTTGGATGGCTTCCGTTTAGTCTGTCCTTGACAAGTAGGGATTTTTAGTACAATTCTTTGAGCTGATTGTGTGATGTGCAGGCTAGTAAGCAGCCTTCCATAATACGCTTTTAGCCAATTGCAGCAGCCTGATTTGTCTGCAGTTTTTTGTGTTTTCACAACATGGGAGAAAGCTGATAAATCAAACTTTTTCCAAATCCTGTGTGAAGAAAATCACAGACATCTTTCCTATCTACAAACGCACAAAGTGCTACTCTAAGCAAATTTAAAAAAAAGGAAATTGTCGCTATTATGGCCAAAATCGAGTCAAGGCTTTTTAGACTGTCGTCATTCCTACATGTCCCGCCCCATAAAACAATGCTGGCCTTTCATTGTTCCGAATGGATGGTGGTTACGAGACGGATGTATTAGCGGAGCAGAAGTCTTTCAAGGTGGATTTGTTGTGAGATTGGAAATTCATATCTCGCAACAATCTGGGTGCCGTGCTCTGCCCACCACTTTTGCTTTGCCAAGGGAGGCTTGTCAGGAAGAAAAATCTTCCTTTATCATGAAATACTGCTTTATTATACCTCTTCAACATGTCAACAAACTGAGTAGGGACCTGGCAAGGAGCAATTAGATCTATATAAATGTGCTAGAAGGGGGATCAATTTAAGGGTTGCAAAGGTTGGAGTTGGAGAGTTGTTGTGATTTAATGACAGGAATTTTAGAGAAGCTAAACATTTTGTGCCAGTAATACTTCAGATTCAAGTGTGCTACCTTTGTGTTAGAGCTAACATGTCTTTCTATGGGTCATCATAACATATTAGGTACAGAATACTTTATTACTTATGAAATTAAAATCATAAAAGTTTATGTCTTGAGAAGCAACATCATACCTGTGGTTCCTCTGATCACAGGTTTCCAGCCGGCCTCCAGGGAGTAACGTTTCTCCACTTGTCCCGCTACATTCCTTGCTAGGCAGCGGTAAATTCCTTTATCAGTGGGCACCGGCTGAGAAATTCGTAGAGTCCCATTTTCAAAATGGTGCGTAAAGCGGTGAAGTCTCTTCCCAGGTGACAACACCGTCCCATTAGGTAGCAACCAAGAGATCTCCGGGATCGGAGTGCCACGAGCAGGGCACACCAGGATCAGTTCGCCACCATCTTGCTTAATTGGTAATATCTCAATGTTAGGATTAGCAAAGCTAGGTTTCTCAGCAAGTGAGGCCACCTCTAATTCAACTGAAAGGGACGCTTCACCAAGGTGATTTTTAGCAAAACAGTTGTACCTGCCAGCATCCGTCTTCCTTACCCCCCTCAGCTCTAGGCTTCCATTTCGGTGGACTTGGAAGCGACCTCCTAGGTAGGGTGTTGTTAGTGCGTGACCATAGGGAGTGAGCCACCAGACCCTGGGTTCAGGTTTTCCTTCGGCTTTGCAATCTAAAAGTGCTGTTTGATAAGAAACAGCCAATAACTTTGCAGTCAGCTTCCCTCTAACACCATTGATAAAGGGTTCCTGGAGTTCAGCTTCGACTATCATGTTTTTAATGTCGTCACCAGCAGAATTACGTGCCACACAGGCATATTTCCCTTCATCCGCCAGAGTCATTTTCTTTAAAATTAAAGTTCCATCATCTATAACCCTGTATTTGTCTGACAGCTGTGGTATCACATCCGTTTTAGGTGAGATCCATGTGATTTTTGGTTTAGGTTCACCTGTTGCCTGACAGCTCAATGTAGCCGACTCTCCCAGTTTAACCTTCACCAATGATTGTGATTTCAATCCAATTTGTGGAGCATTTGGTCCCACTTTGACACTGAGTCTTCTTTCGTCTTTGCCCAGTTTGTTCGTTGCGTGGCACGTGTAGTCACCCTCATCTTTTCTGCCCATCTGACGAAGAAGTAAAGTTCCATTCTCATACATCACAAAACGTCGATTGCGAAGGCCGCTGTCATCAGATTGAAGCGCATTGTTTATTAATGTTCCATCTGGAAGACTCCAAGAAACCTCTGGGTTGGGTAGGCCAGTAGCAACACAGTCCACCTTGATCAATAACAATGAAAGAAGAAGAGGTATTCGTATATAGGGATTCCTAGATAGTGTCATCCACCTTTAAAGTCGTAGGGAAATCATATTTAAATGTCAAAATATTCTGGCTTAAACATGTATATAAATGCACTCTTTATCAGATGATATTGTCCCAAAATGAACAAAATTTCTATTTAAAAAAAATCCTGTCTTAAAATCAGTGTTTTTTTTCGTAATCTTATGCAGGCCAGTTAGTTATACGTCAGCCTGAACACCTAAATTCGGCAAATCATATATCAACTGTCATCTGTCAATCAAATGTTTTCGGTCATAGCATCTTGATTCATATTGGCGCAGTTAATATACACAACGGTTGAAATAAGAAATAAGAATAATTTCTTCTTTATTACTTTCCCATTGAGTTCCGTCCCAGTGTTCACGGGGATGGACGTCTGTCTTCGGCAGGCGTAGAGCTAACAGAACTGGCAGGGTTGCGAAGCACAGACTCAAACATGTAGGGCTGTAAGCCTTCTACACCATACGAAGCTTCTGCCACCCTGGCGTCCTCTTCCACAACAACTTATTCCATCTATCCTTCTCAAAATAAAAAATGTATGACGGAGGAGACTCATCGACAACCTCTAACACAAAACTGCACCTCTGAAATGTTTCTGCTGTCCATAGCGTTCCTTGACAGTGCCGTTTCTAAGTCACCAATTTAGTGCTACTTGGTCCTAATGGAATTTCCCATTGGGAACCTACTAGCACTAAGTTGCTAACTGGTTAGCAAGATGCTTCCGACAAACTGGCCCCAATCAATCTTGCTTGTGAGTGTTTCGCCACAAAACCCCCGCCCTCTTGATAAACGACCAATCACATTCACTTTATTTACCCGTGTAAAGTCGTGTACCACTCGCAAAGATTCCGAACTGAAAAGGTTGGAACGGCTGTTTCCCTACGACTTTAATGCTGTTTGTATGATATGGAGTATGGGTCAACAATCAGCCCTAAAACTATGGATAACTGTTGTTGCAATAATGATCAACTGAAACAGTGCAACTGACAACTGAATGTGAGTATTTAGTCTTTTATTTGAAATGAGTAGTTACCTGGAAATTTTCTCCAAACGTCACTCTGGACTGTGAGGTCCTTACATGCTCAATTCGAGGGGGAGTCATCAACACTTTTACCTGGTTTAGACACAAATCAAGTAGGGAAAACTTTTATTACTGTTTTCAAACCATTTTTAACAATTCTTAGCAAACACTGATTCATTTACATACTAGATGTACAGCTGTCAAGTTTGCAATTTTGAGTCATCAACACTAACTTTAATCTGCAAAGTCATTCCATAAATGTAAAAAAATAATGTACTGTTTCCAAGTTTGAAGACGTTTCCCTTCCCATCCAGGAAGCTTTTTTAATTCAAATTGTCAGAAATAGATTTGAGGTCGAGGCTTTTTATAGTAGCTAAACTAAGCCTTGTTTTGGCTAAGAAACACGCAAATTGAACCGGACGAACGGGTCCGCCCCTTAGGAATGGGGGTTGTTTGGCTTCTTTGTTAGCCTGCAATGTCCCATACATGCCTATGTCTCTGAAAGGGGGATCATTAAAGGGAATTGTTGCCCTGGCCGAATGGGGAGGTCTTCTGTTCGAACTCAACGTTATTTCTGACTATTTGAATTGAAAAAGTTTCCTGGATGGGAAGCGAAACGTCTTCAAACTTGGAAACAAAGTCCAGTGGATTGTTTTTTTTTACTTTTTGTAATGACTATGACCTGGATGACTGAGAATCTTCACCAGCATCTTCAGTTGTACCTCAGAGAAATGTTTTAAACACTTTGTTGAATGTATTTCATGAATAATTAGGTAGTTCTGTACACACCAATAGAGGTCACAGAAGACCTTTATTCGACTCCTGTACAAAAGTAAAATATATTTTGATAACATTTTATTAGGATAATACCTGAAAGAGTTCCATGTCCTCCCCATTTGGTCGCTGAAAGATGCACTGATAATTCCCGCCATCCAGCTCTGTTAGCTGAAGTATCCTCAGGGTCCCATTGCGAAAAACTTTAATTGGTCTCTCTGGACTGAGGGAAGAAAAAAAAGGAATCACAACAATGCACGTCTTTGGCTTTTTACAGGGTTTCATTAGCCTAAAAATTTAGAACTAAGTCAAAGGATATTTCAGTTGCCTGTACTGATGCTCCAGGATGGTCTTAGAGGGTAGCTGCCAGAGAGTCCCTCTAGAGGATCCAGTGGACTCTGGACAGTGCAGGAAGACAGCAGAGCCATACAAAGCTGACACCACATGTTTACGTGTTGGAAAACCAGCAGCCTGAGACGGCGGGATGGGAAGAGGAGCAGGATGTTTGCGAAATGAAGAGGTAGGATCTTCTCTCACTTCCAGCAGGACTGTCCGCTTGGCGATACCCATTGCATTGGTCGCCAAACACTCGTACCTGTGCAGACAGATGGCAGGTTGGTGATTTTATCAAATATCCACTCAGGGGCGGATTTACTATTAGGCCAAAATTTGAAGTTGCCTAGGGCCCCAAGTTCCTGGGGGCTCCATAGAACTCCTTGTACATGTATGGTTAATACAGATATTACTTATTTATGCACATTAATTATGTTTTTGACAAAAATACTTTCGCTAAATGCCATCAGAACGCTTAGAATGTTGTGTCTCAGAGGACCCACCTTAGTGTCCACCACACTGGATCAGTCATTTGCTGCACATGTTTAGAAAGGTCCAAACAGACATCAGCAAAACCATTTGAAAACATATGATGAGAAGAGCAGTGTTGCCCACTTAGCAATTTTGTTACTATATTTGGCGACTTTTCAGACCCCTCAAGCACTTTGATTTCTAAAAAGCGCCTAGCGCCAAATCTAGCTACTTTTTGTTTGCTACTGGAGACTTTGGCAACAACATCTAAAAGCAGCGATCTCTGCTCTCCAGAGCAAGTAGATTGGTAACCCCGCCTCCTGCTCTCCTCTATCTTGCCTGCTGTCATGATTTATACAGCTGTTATTTCATCCAAATGAAAAATGGAGAACAGATAAGCAGATCATGGCTTGTCTATACTAAAAGAAGGACTTGGTTATTTACTTTTGCTGTCATCTATTTGGAAACACAGGAAGGAGCAATCAGCTAAGCGAGCTTAGTTCTTTCATTCTTTCATTCGTTTTGAGACAGCATGAAAAGTCAGCGGAGTACAAAACAGCGAGAGGAAAACAACAAGAAAAGCAACAAGAAGAGAGGTTCAAAACCTAAAACAAATAATGTACAGTATGTCTATTCTATTAAAGTTTCCGTATCTGTATAATGGGTCTGTTTTATGTGCTGTCTTCAAATTACAAAGGGCCCCATGCCTGTCTTTGCAAAGGGCCCCAAATGTCCTAAATCCGCTGCTGTATCAACTATGATTATATTTGTTTTAAAATATGAACAGATTTACCTTCACACTTAATTGCCCTGCCCTACTGTTAAACATTTTTTCCTTTATGTCCAGCATTGTGTTATTGAAGTTTTCAGTTGATGACAGAAGGATGTTGGATATTAAAATCTGAACTCAACTCCTGAATCGAACAGCTATCAGCCTAAAGATGGTTGGCTAACATTACTAGCCACAACAAGGAAGGAAATGGTTGGTCTCAAGAGGCGGGGTTTCCTGAAATGTAGCCGATCACACTGGCCGATCCTTTCTCAGGTGGGTTCTTCCGCAGAGACACAGGTCCACAAATCATTCTTCAACATAGTTACACATGTAGAGCAAATGTTATCTTCTTCTTGCTCTGGGATTTTTACATTATCCACCGAGTTTGAGGTAGGGTTTCTTTAGACCAAAACATGTTATTTTCAATAAAACAATTGAAATACAGGTCATACCTCCCACCATCAGATGGCAGAACATTCTTTACAAACAGCGTCCCGTTTTGGAAAACGAATATTCTGTGTCCCAGAAACTGTGAGGCTTTAACATGGACACCCACTGGAAGCATCCATTTCAGAGCAGGCATGGGTTCACCCTTTGCAGAGCAGTGAATAAACACGCTCCTGTCTGGGGAAACAGACCACTGTAAGCCACAAACAAGACAAGTTCTCAACAGGGTGAAGATGCAATGTGTTGGTCGTGTCTCACCTGGCTGAACAATCACTGAGTCCTGAACACCTTCACTTATACTCGGAGGCAAAGCTGCCACGTGCAGACGATAGGTGACTGTATCGGCACCGGCCGCATTGCTTGCAATGCATTTGTAATCACCTTTGCTAGAGAAATTGGCTGAATGAATTCTTAGCGTCCCGTTTGGAAGCAGAGAAATTGGAGAAAGGTTGGTTTGAATGGCTCCGACTTCACGGACAAATGTCCTGTCTGGAAGAATCCAGGAAATCTGGGCAGGAGGTTTCCCAGAAGCCAGGCAGTCTAATGCCACAGCTTTGCCTATGTAGATTGATACTTCTGCAGACGGAGGGGGGAGGATTCGGGGGGCCTCCGTCTGGACAGTCAGGGTGATCACCATACGATCTGATCCAAGCCGGTTGTGGGCTGTGCAGAGGTACTGTCCTCGATCCTGAAGCTGGACGTTTTTAATAAAAAAAGTTCCATTTCTGAAGACTTCAAAACGGGGGCCATGTTTTGTGTTGGCTGGGATAGTGGCGCCTGGGGGACAAACAGAAAACACCACACGGAAAAACATGGTGACACCCCTCAGTGTTGTTTTGACTTTGTTCATGTCACTTTCCTCTTTGGATTCATGATAATTTTACCTGTGGAGACTTTGGTCCAAGCAATGTTAGGTTCAGGGTTCCCAGTCGCTATGCAGGGCAGGAACACGTCATCCTCTGCCAGTACTGACACACTTGCTGTACTGATTGGGGTTATACGTGGTTTCATCCCATTAACCCCAAACAGCCACGGGAAAGGAGGTGCAGCCGTGGGACTCTGAGAGTTAATTCGTCCTAAAAAGAAGTTCAACATAGTAAACAATACATGAATCAAAGTATGCTTAAGCCAGACGTACACTGTGTGATTGTTATCTTTTCAGGCCGACTTTCCAGTCACGCGAGAATTTTTCGATCGGTCCGACTTTCAGCCTGATCATGCATCGTGTAGTGTACAGGGGATAACGAGGGGCGATCAGCCTCTCACAACCAACTCAAGATCAGGAGTCATGAGGTAGGGAGAAAATCAAACATGTTTGATTTTCAGTCGACCATCGTGGGCAAATCCCTCAGTACAGAAACAAGAACTCTTCTTCTTCTCAGATGAAAACAGAAGCATGGTGGGGGTGCGGGCGAAATGGAGTTCTTTCTGTAAAATGGACAGTAGCCCCATTTGCTCAGCCATTTGTTTGTACAAATACATCTCTGCCTTTTCTTCTTAAGGCTTTCAGCACTCAAAATTGCACAAATATTCAAGTCAGCGTCTTTCACTCTAGTGAGCCTCATATTCCTCTTCTACGTGTTTGGCTTCCAGCTAGACGAGTCAGAATAGCGCCATCAACTGCGGAGCTGAGTCCGATGTGGTTTTCAGTAGTGTTGCACCGATACTGATACCAGTATCAGGCAGGGCCTCGATCCAGCACTAAAATAGTGGTAATAATATCGGCGAGTACCAACAGATAGGGCACCGGTACCATTTTGAGAGCCAAAAGTTTATTCAATTATTGTCACCCATTCCAGGTAGGCAATAAAAAGTTCTACTGGATTCACTTTGTATTAGTCTTTTTCCTGCTTCACAAAGGTAGGCAGCAGCTTGACAAAGCCACAATGGCTATTATTTTACATCCAAGTAGTATGCAGTTCTTCATATACACAGACACACATACATTTCAAACAGATGGTGTCGGTATGGTATCGGTATCAGCTAATGCACAGCCAGGTATCAGGTATCAGTAGCGGGGCAAAAAAATGGCATCTGCAACAATAGTTTTCAGATGTACAGTGTGAGCAAGTAGATCGCATCAGAGCGTCAGGCCGCACAATGTGAGAACATGCATCATGACCTGTGAATTCACACTGTACAGTGTGAGATGTAGCTGCGCGTAACGATTGAAAAAAATCGCACAATGTATTCCCGGCTTTAGAAATCTGTGTTTGATAAAACACATTTTGTGTTGAATATTCTTAAGTAATACTTCCCTGCACAGGCCAAAAGTCCACCTACCTCCATACAGAGCAGGTGTTAGGTGTGAGGGAGGGGTTGACGGGTAAACATGGAATGATGATGATGAAGGTTTAGCTGGCTTTAGGAGCTGTGTTGAGTAAATGAATGAAGCAGTTGGTGCTGGTGGTTTGAGAGAGAGCGTTCTACTCTTGGAGAGAGACTCTGTTTTGGGTGCGATTGGAGGATTGTAGGCAGACCGAGGTTTGGGCGTGGCTATCCTTCCAAGCTGAGCAATCCGATCAAGCTGCGCCTGAAAACATCAAATTCAGAGTTATGCTTTCTGTACTGTCACTAAATATACAATATAGAGAAAAATATTTGTAATAATCATTAGAAATTAGTTACCATTTCCTGATTAGATTATATTTGTATTAGCTCTCTCAAAAGCCGTGTTCCAAATATTTTTCAGGTCGAACAACATCACAGATTTGAACAGTCAGTTTGCCTTTTTGTTTTTTATTTATAGCAACACTGTATCTTTTGACCCACATATTAGCTTAATTTGAGATATAGTAAAGGATTTTTTTAGCTCAATATTCACTAATGTATATTAATGCTACATCCAGGCTGCTCTTCTCAAAACCTCACCTATGTTTCTTGAAAGGGTCGTATCTGTCACTGACTATGACACTAAAGCTAAGCTAACAGTTATTGTTAGACAAAAAAAACATACAATTGTAATTATAAAGTAATTTAACTTCTTCTCTGGTCAGTTTGCAAAACACAGAGGGAGCCTGATTCATTTAGCAACACTCCAACACTGTCGGTTCTTTCATGGGGACTACAACTGTAAGTTAGAGGTCTAGTGCCCCTAGTGGCTAAAAGTTACTCAGTGTTTCTTAAATTAAAATTTAAACAGTTTTGTATCTTGCTCATCAATGGAATGAGGTAAACAAAGTAGTCATCAGATTACATAACTAATTAGAAAATTTCTGCAGATGATAACAATGGTTCCACATACATGTTTTATGTTAAAAATGAAATATTAGGTGGTTATTTCTCACCTACAATAACAGAACATCCATCACACTTTCTTTCAAAAATTTTGGTGCAATATTAATAATTCAGTTTGTGTTCCTATTCCGTATTGAATTAAAGGTAAAAAAAAAAAAAAAGGTTTAGCTAATGAAATACAAACACTTTGCGTTTTCTGCTTAAATTTCCTACTTAAAAGCAACTACCAACTAGTTGCTTAAAGATTTAAAAACTGACCTATAATAGATGGGCCCAGTTTCATTACAATCAGGGGCTAACACTTTTCTTGGTGTCTCCTTTTGTCTCCTTAAAAACGAACCCGTCAGCCTCGGCAGATGGCCGCTCACACTGAGCCTGGGTCTGTTGGAGGTTTCTTCCTGTTAAAAGGGAGTTTTTCCTCTCCACTGTCGCTACAAGCATGCTTGGTGGGAGGGACTGCCTTTGAGTCAATGATTTTCCTTAGATAGAAAACTTTGAATCAATCTGACTGCAAGATCTGGTTGAATTGTCCGCAAAGTGCCCTGAGATGATAAGTGTTGTGTATTGGCACTATAGAAATAAACTGAATTGTATTCAATGGGTATATCTATAAAACATATGTCATTAGGTAATATGATTTCCTTTACAGATGGTTCCAGAAACTAAATGTTATATTTTGAAATTCTAAAATTAAGAAACAAGGGTAACTCAGGATTAATTTAGGAAAATACATTATTTAAAATACTATAAAGAAACTAGAAAATTATTTCTTTCTTCAAACTAATTCAGAATCTCAAATTTGGCCCTGTGTGTGAACCCCAAAAAAGGTAAAGGCTATATACCATTGCTAGGGGCTTACAAAGTTAACTTCATTATGTGAATAACGACCACAATTGCAAATGCCGGAATTATACAGCAGTGAGACACAGTTTGGCTGTAAATCTGAATCCAACCAAAGCAGTCCAGGTACAAAGCCCTCCTTTTACCTGTCTGTATCGGTTCCTGAGCTTCGACATGAAGAGATGATCTCTTGTTTGGGTTCTGCTGTCAACATGGTGGTCTTGATGATGATAAACACTAGTTGGTAGAAGCTTGGAAATGTGGGTTCCAGAGAAAGTGGGGGTTGGTTTGACAGTATCAGCTATAATCTCTGGTGGGTTGGTGACAAATGAGCCGTGACCCCATGGGTGAAGGTAAGGCCAGGGTCGATGGGTGGGTTTAAGCCCTGTAAAGAGACCATAGGTTGTAACTTTCAGTGACCCATCTTCTCTCATAACTCTAAGCTGATAAGTTTGAGTAAGTGGAAGTATAATTTGTATGTACCTTGCCTCGGGTGAGGAAATTGTCTCTGACCTGGCCAAGATGGATACATGGGGTAGTACTGAGGAGGATGGTGCGCCGACCAGCGGGAGGTTGGAGGGACTTTAGGAGGCTGGGAATGTCTGCTTGGATTTACTTGACTGTATCTACCTGCATTTCTGTCCTGATCCACATGTCCAATCCTGGAAGTGCTGGTTTGTCCTCTCTCTTGATTTTTCTGGTGAAGCCAGGGGTGAAGTGGTTCCATAACTCTAAGCTGGTGATTTTCAGGCTTTTTGGTTGGTTTTGCTGTCTGCGGATGTGCAAATAGGGTTTGATCAGGGGAAGATGAAGTGTTAACTCTTTGCCTGTTTTGGGATACTAAGTAAAATCTATCTTGTGAATTATATCTCTGAGTAACAAACTCTATTTTTGAATTTTCTTTTTGTCCCTCACTTCCCCTCATATTATTTTCTTGCACCCCTGCTGGATTGATATTGTTATTCTCCCTTACTGTGGGAAGGCTTTTGTCTATATTAATGTTAATGACATTTTGTTTAGTGTTTTCTGTTACCCTTACCACCTCTGCCTGGCTTTTGTCAAGGTTTACAAGATCTTTAGCAGTCCAAAACGTTGGAGACTCCAACTCTGGAGTTGGAAGGGTCTTTGGAATAGGTAATTGTTGCTGACTTAAATGAGGACTTCTTTCTCTGTCTAATGGAGAGAGGGTAGCACTGCTATGGAGACGGGTGTTAGGAGAGTTTTTCAGGATTCCATCTTCTGTAGCATCCAAGCTTTCACTGCTCTTATAATCATATTCCTCATCATACTTTTCATTGTCTTCATCTGTCTCATACTCAGTATATAGGGGTTCATTATACTCTTCTGTAATTGGGACAGAGGTGGTTGTTGTTGTAGTGGTGGGAGTAGTTGTCACTGTGGTTGTAGGGGTGGGGGTAGTAGTTGCTGGAGTTGTAGTGATGGTTGTGGTTGTTGGTGGTGTTGTGATTGCCTTCGGAGGAACAGTTCTTTGGGGCTTGTCAAGTGTTTGGTAGAAGGGTTTCTTGTGTGGATGGAGTCTTCTCATTGGTGGTTTTCTACGTCTTTGAAAGGGTATTCTCCTGTTAGACCCATCAGGAGCAACATTTCGTCTTCCCTCGTCAGTTTGTTTTCTTTCTGGTTGTCTGAAGAGGGGATTAGATGGAGTTGTAATACCCTCTACTGCTTCTGGAGTCTGCTGAACGTGCTTTAAGGGTGGTTCTGCACTAGCGTTTTGCTGATTTTGCTGTACTTCAGAATCTTTGTATTGACCCTTCATTTTCTCATTTCTTAAATGGGATTCGGTTTTAACATTTTGTTGAAAATTAATTTTTTTACGCTGATCAATAGAAGGGTTAGTAGAGTAGAATAAAGTCTCCTCAGTTGGACGTATAGTTAAGGATTTGACTGTGCTCGCTTGGACAGTTTCTGGACTGTGTTCTTGTAATGACTGCTCGGTAGGCGGAGGAACATTTGGTTTAGCTTTGGTTTTTGCCAATATTTCTGCCCAGCGATTTGGATCCAATTCCTTCACAGATTTATAGGGTTTTTTCAAACGTGTCCTCTTAATCGACCCATTGGGCTTCTTGTACTGTCGTCCTACTTTCTCTGGGACCTGTGTAGCAAAAGGACGTATAATTTCTTGATAGCCACCTCCAGAACCTTCCCCGTCATCCACAGTGAGAGGCAAGACAAGTTGCTCTCCTTGTGTCTGCACTCTGTTTTTTTCTGTTCTTTTCCCTATAACTTCCACCATATGAGAGAGCATGTCAACTCCGTACAGATTGGAGGCCAAGCAGCTATATTCCCCTGCATCCTCATGTGTCATCTTCCTAACCACCAAGGTCCCATTTTCCATCACTTCAGCTCTTCTTGTCTGTTGTGTGGGCAGGAGAACTTTGTTTTTGGGAAGGTACCACAAAGTTTGACTGGGCTGAGCTGAGCTCACCTCACAAGGAAGAGACAAAGAGCCCCCTGTCTCAATCACCATTTTCTGACCATTAAAGGCTGTCGGACCAAGTGAGCGCTCTTTGACTGTGAGTCTAAGTGGCATCAAGTCTACACCAGCTTTGCTTCGGACCATACAGTGGTAGAGACCCGAGTCAGAGAGTGTGGCATTTAAAATGACAAGTTTGCCTCTTTCAGATGTTTCTAACTTATCTGTTTCCTCCTCTACTGTGGATAAATCAGGAAGCATCCACTCTACTTTTGCCTCTGAGCCAGAAGTAACAACACCACACTCTAGATTAATCTTTGATCCTTCAAGAGCAGATTGGACCCTCCCAGTTGTTCCTCTACGTATCAATGCCCATGAAGACATAACGTCACTGTCATCCCCTTGCCTACCATGGCTGTTGATGTTTTTTGTGATTAAAGTGGTGAAATCCATGACAAGTTTCTTTGTTGTTGTCTGCTGCCGATTCAGCTTCAGTGTGACTCTTGGTTGAAGCAGCCATGATGGTTCGCCTTCTAAATACCCCTTTAATTCTGTGAAATATGTTGAGTTTTCATTGACAGCCTGAGAATATTGATACGTAACCTTGCTTGTATTAAACCTCTGCTGACCTCTCTCTAAAATTGCTGGAGTTTCATAGTAATAGGCAACCAGTTGCCATAGATTTTGCAATGTTTCTCGATCAATCTCGCACTCCAGGACTGTCACCAGTGACACGTTAACAGATAACTCCGTGGGTGACTGTGAATTTAAAGCCCATGTAATGGCCGAGCTATCGCCTGGACGGCGTACGTCACATGTCACAAAGGCACGGTTCCCATGGCTGTCTGAGAGAACGATGGTCAGCTGGCCCAAAGGTTTTTCTAAGTCCCGAGTGTATGGGAGGTCCGGATCGGCTTCAGACTCCGCCCAACGAGGATTGTCCCATTCTTTGAGGGGGGAACTGAGTACTGGTCGTTCACAGAGCAGCTTCTCCGCAGAAAGCTCCAGCAGCTTAGTCCCATTCAGGAGTTGAGGAAAAGAGCACTGAGGGCACGTCTCAGCAGAGCCTCGCTCCTTCTTACATTTTACTACTCCTAGAAAAATGAGGGGAAGATGGAAAAAAGTTAAAGGATATTAGCTTTTTTTAAGGAAATTGGTCAAGGTCACAATAAAAATGGATGAATGACGAAGAAAAACAAAGAACACATCTACAGAGTTGGACAGTATGCAAGGACTAAAGACTTAAAGGTTAGAAAGATGAACAAAAGGAGGAGAAACATTTTCTGAAAAAAAACCTAATGATACCTAATGATCAGCTGGAGCTGCTGATCCAAACAGAAAGTAGATGGACCCAATTAACCATGTTTAGAAATGAACGACAAAGATGTTATGAAATCACAGAAGATGAAATAAAATCTTTTGGATTTTTCTTATAAACTGGGCCTGAAATAAACATGAAACCAGTGCTCTAAGGAACCTATTCTCTCTAAAGGCTCTTTAAATTGGAAATAGGGGAGAAAAAACAATATATTGTTTCAGGTTGAACTTTAAAACCAAAACAAAGATGCCGTTTGCTCTCTTTGGAAACTAGACAACCAATAGCTTAAATTTAGCTCTGAGGGGATAATTATCATGACCACAGTGGATCTGTAGCCCACCTCCCCATCTCTTACTGTCCACTGTCGTCATGCAGGGCAGACTGCATGCATGCTGCAGCAGAAAGAGACAACCTTTCCACTTTGAGCCCTGCTTGCAAATTAAATACTAATCTGCAAAGTTACTGCTAATCCAGCCTTAGATTGCAAAGTAGGATGAAGAAAATATTATTTTAACTGGTTTGTAGTGTGGAACTAAGGGGGGACAGAATAAAGAAAATCACCAACCAGTAAAGTTTCGGAGACATTTTTAGTTATAATCTATTACTTTAAACTAAATTT
>NW_015150902.1:227365-234127 GCF_000732505.1 Cyprinodon variegatus | reverse complement strand
GCAATCTGAAGGAGATTCGAGACATTTTTGGATGGTGATGAGATTTAGCTTCATGTGCATCCTGTGTCTGTTGTATACAAGGGCCGATTAGCCTACCACTACAATCTCCTGATCAGTAATCGCACTGTCGGATGATAATAATGTTTCATATTCAGTCATCCCTCCTGAGGTGATCGTGGGCATATGCTGCTGTTGAAGCAGAACTACCTCCACTTTGCATATGTGAAAACATGGTAATACTTCTCTGACTTTACTTCCAGATAGGCGACTCTGATCAGCAGGCCAGCTGACAGCTTTGCTACGGCCTGGGACATCCCTTTCCTTTTGCCCCCCCACCTTATCCTGATTCATCCTCAGTTTATTTCTAATATTAACTCATAAAATCCCTCAAGCCTTTGGTGTCATCTTCACTTTTTCTCTTTTTTTTTCTGTGCGCCAGAGTTCTGAAAAGCTGACATTCTTAGTTTGCAGCGAAACCAACTTCAACCGTTTATAGGGCCAGTCACTGTTTTTGATCACTTGCATACCCCTTACAAATGGAGTCCCCATCATCCCTCAATGAGGTCTAGAAGCACTAGATCTATATCCAACCATTCAGCAAAGATGCTGCTACATGGCTGTACATCTTATTCTGGTATTTAACCAATTAGATGAGCCCTTAAATGATATATTACCTACTGTAAATTAAGTTAGAAAAAAAAGTTTAAAAGTCAAGAAAAAAAGGTTAAAAGCTAATTGAAAAATTAAAAAGTTGATAAGCCTAGTTAACAATTATATTTAGGTTTATAAACTAAAAAAAATGTAAGTGCCAGTATCAGCATTAATGCCTTTAAGGTTATGTTGTACAAAAAAAAATGTGTTTCTTTCACTCTCAGCGTGTTTTCATGAATTTCTTATAGAAGCACTTATGTTATTTTTCTTATTATATTCAGGCAAGTTGGTGTTTCTTGTTACATTGACATTGAATGTTACAAAGGTAATACGGTCTTGCCTGGATTCCAATAACACTATAGGCTTGAAATTTTGATTTTCAAAGAATTTCATTGAGTGCCCTATAATGGGTTAAAAGTTGTAGCCTGCCGTTGTCCTGGTCAAACTCTTTTATGTTGGGTGGGGGGAGTTCTAATGGTCCCTTATATAAACATATTACATATACCTAATGCAGATATATATATTTAGTTACTCTAACATTAAATATTTTTATCAAAAATATTTCCTAAAAAATATGGCAGAGTGTCAATTTTGGGCCCCCCTTTGTCTTAGGACAAATGACCCCTTTTGTACCTTCCCTGTCGGTGGGTTTGCTGATCAGTGCCATCCCTCTACAGGAAGTCTGACATTTGGTTTTTGCCAGTTAGATGGCATCAGAGCATACAGTGTAAGAATAGATGTTTGAGCTGTAGCCGAGTACAAAGATTGAAAATATCCTACAGTAAGAATATACCTTCATGAGTGGCGCTCCATTCAACCAACCAGTGAAGCTGACAGTCACAGTTCCAGGGATTCCCATGGAGAGTGAGGAGCTCCAGCCTCGGAGCTGTTCTTATTGCTGCAGATGGGAGCTCCTCCAGCAGGTTGTCAGATAGGTGTAGGTGTCTGAGACAAAAAGCTGAATTAAAATCATCATTTCTTTGGTCAAGTTTTTTTTCTGTGAAGCTTTATTCCTTTTTGACCCAAAGTTAGAGAAATGACTAAAACATTTCCACAGTTTATTGGTTTCTTACTTAAGTCCAGAGGTCCAAAAGCTTCCTAATACTGAGAGAGTTATGAAGGTATGAGGATGGATCTCTTTCAGCAGATTTCCCTCCAGTTGCAGGAGTTTCAGAGAGGTCAGGCCAGAGAAGCTGTACGGCTCTATAAACTCTACGAGGTTGTGATCCAGATGGAGGCGGATCAGACTGTGCAGACCTTCGAAGAGACCGGCGTTCACTGATGTGAGCTTGTTGTAACTGAGCTTCAGGATCTGTTTATAAGAAAAAAGAATATGATTACATTTTGCTCTATTACACAATGAAACAGCTAACCTTCAGCTCATAGACTCTGTTACTGAGAATGAACCAGCGAATGTTGATCTGTCTCTGTCTGGTTTTGTAAAGTAAGCTCACAGAAAGTCCAGTGACTTGTTTAGTTTTTTCCATGGTTTTTTTTTTCTATGTATTTGTTGCTCTGATTAAATCTAATTCAGCCAATCAAAGCCATATGAAACAAGCAATCAAAGCGAACCTAATTACTCTATAAAGTAGAGCTTTAGGAGGTAGGAAAGCACTGTGAGGACTGTTTGTTCAGTTGGATGCTGTTAAATTCACTTTAACCGGCCTCATTATTGTGATTTTTCTTTTTTGTGTGTGATTTTCAAGGCCCCTAAAACGTTTTGCAGCTTTCTAAGAGGAAAACTCTTCAAAGCGGAGATTTATCAGAATAAAATCGGGGTCAGGGTGTTTTACATGGGCAGAAGCTTTCCCAGAGCTAATCTGATTATGCAAAATTCAAAATTAAATGTATTAGTTTTGAGATTTTGAAAATACATAGATTTTGTCAGTTATAAAATTGTGATTTTTTTTCTTGCCGAATGGCGGGATCCTTCAGAAAGACAAGAGTAATCGAGCACAGATTGCATTGAGCAGATAGTGAAGCAATGCAGCTGCTTTTAGACCTGCAAAGGGGCAGGGTGGTGGATGCTCTGCAATGCTTAAAATCACCATCAGCAAAACTCTCAGGTTTATGTTAATTGTATCACACACATCAGAATTGCTTCTTGGTGTTAACATGCTAGATTAGCATAGTGTGCAGCAGTTTTTGCCATTTTGTGTGGCCCTTATGGCTCCACAATGCTGCCTCCCATTGTCCTGATAGATTATGAATAGAACCCATGATGGGGGATATAGACATGGATCTGTCGCTCCCAATGTGCATGTAGGAGCCTAAACTATGTGTTTCACACAGTCTTTTTTGGATTTGGTAGCATGTGTTATTTTGTCAGATGATGTGGGCGGGGCCTATGAGAAAAGGGCCAGGTTCTAGATGAGAGGAGTGAAGCCTAACTTGGGTTGCCAACTCCCCGAAAAAAAAAAAAAAAAAACGGACATTTCATGTGCGTACCAGCTGACCCGATTGCCTTTACCCCTCCTGGCGTGGTGATTTTTGTTTAGCCCCCCTTTGTGTGTGAAATGATTATTTTAACTATTTGACCCAAATCTGCATTGAATTAGATGCATATTTGTGAGTGACATCAACACATTGAGAAAGAATTATTATCCAGAAATTCACTTTAATAAAAAATAACAAACTTTGCTGAATAAAATATGTATCTTAAACATGTAAACTGTAAAATTGAATATAAAACAATAGGTAAATAGTGCACATTTTTGGTTCAACAGCAACCTTGTGCAAACTTGTAAACATATTTGTTGAAGGTGCACCGCCCCCAAAAGCAGCATCAGCATTTATATTACTCCGTTCATCTCCCATCCTGCTCTGTTGTCTCCCGCTATCCTCTCCATGAGCAACACTTGGCCTTGACCAATGGGATAAGGGGATTCTGGATCATTACATGCTGTCAGCTCATTGGTCACAATGCAGGACAGGGCCCGGGGACAAGTTTACCATAAGTTTTGTATCTAACGTGCCTTTGTTCTTTATTTTCCATTAGCTTTTTACTGACTTTTTTTTTTTACTCTCACAGTAATACGACAATGTACGTTCCTTTTCCACTAAATGCGGGACAGGTACTTCTATTTCTAAATACGGAACAATTCCGTAGTTCAAGGAACTGTTTGCAACCCTAAGCCTAACAGTCTTTTGACCTCTGTCTTTATTTTTATTTCCATGTTTTATATTACATGATTTACTCATTACGTAAATATTTAAAAGTAAGTCATTTCTAAGAATTGTTTTTCTTTTTTTTATTATACTGGAAGTAATTGGAGTGTTTGGCTCAGATGCAATTAAATAATGATTTAAAATATGAAATAAGTTTAAGTTTCAGAACCTGAGAGTTTTTGCTGCTGGTTATTTGGCATGGTGTGAGACTCTGTTCAATTATCCTGGTGTTTCTCGAGGATCCATATGTGTGGCCCAAAAAAACCCCTAACATTTATACTTAGAATAAAATGTTAACACAATTAAAAACTGTTTTAATTTACTAAAATTCACCCTCATACCTTTACATTTTATTTATAATTTTGTATATACAGATTTACTCTCAGCAATTCAAATTTATTTTAATGACCAAAGTTTTTGCCCTTCAATTGATATCCATTTAGTGATAATCCAGGTAGGGCTGCAACTATAAGGATTATTTTGAAAATCGATTATACTGTTGATTATTTTTTTGATTAATTGATTAATAATAATAGCTAAAGGTTTCTTTTAGAAGACTTTTTACGAAATGAAACAGATGAAATTCAAACTTTTCCAACTGTGGATTTCTGGATGGTACATATTGTCAGGCAAAAGCATCTTTTTTCATCTTAAATGCAAAAATTTTACATGTTTTTTTACAATCTTGATATAATTACTGCTCTAACTGGGTCACTGTCAGTTAAAGGCATGTTTTACAGTCTCTAAACTCCAGTTAACAATTAATCCATTACTAAATTAGTTGACAATTAATCGATAATCGATAATAATCGATTGATAAACCGATAAATTGTTTCAGCCCTAAATGAAGTCACCCATTACATCCAAATGTGAAGAAAAGATGTGCAGAAAGTATAGGGGGTTCTACATCTGTGCTTTACTTAAATTAAAGACTATATTGGGTTTTACTAACTATGATCCGCTGAAACCATTTGGAACATCAGCAAACCAAAAAAAGTAAAGATGCATATAGGTCCAGTAAATTCCTGATTATGATCAATTTAAACAAAATAATTTAACTTCTTATACTTATATCTTATTTATAAAATGTCAGGTTGCGAATAATTTACACTTTTATCGATAATCAGTTATAATTTTCTACTGGAAGCAAAGCGATCAAACTGGGTCTGATCCTTTTTCCTGTTTATGAAGATTTTACTCTTGTAAATTTTGATTTTTTTTTTGTTCACTGATGGACTCTTGCTTCCATTGCTCAGAGTGATTTCAGTAAATCACTTTTTGTTTTTAGATGTGTGCTGAAAACTGATGAATTGTGTGACACCACCAGCTGCAAACATTTATACTTTCCCTGTTTGAGGTGAAACATGGTTACTTCACAGCTTGAATATTGATGCCCTCAAATTAAATCAACTTCCAGAAGAGATGACTGGAAAAAGCTGGTGTATGAAAGTAATATATGACTTAAAACTTAAGGGAGAAAAAAATATATATATAGGAAAAACCAAAAATCTGTATTATAAATGCTCAACTTTCGAATGTCACTGGTATTTTGCCAAAGTTGGAAGGCCTCCTTTCTATGACCCTAATCATTAGAAAAATTCTCTCTTAGATCACAGACCCCCTCCAAAACATTCATATTACTTTCCATTACAGTAAGATGGATTAATGTTAGTAAAATAAAAATAATAATTTTAACCTAAATGCAACAGAGGTCTAAAAAAGTACATCAACACAATGAAACAGTACCTGCAGTGACCTCAGGATGTAGAAGGCCCCAGGGTGGACTCTGCTAATGTCGTTTCCATGCAACATGAGCATTTCCAGTTGGCGCAGTGACCTGAATTCTGACCCCTCCACCTCTGTTAGACTGTTGTAACTGTAAGGATAAAAAAGTAAATAAATAGTCTGGAATGAAAGAGAAACCTTCAGGATCAGTGGGGTCTTCAAGAAACATCTGGGATCAGAGAGGTGTGGAACTAAATGTTTGCTCGCCACTGTTTGGCTGGTGAATGGGGTCACCCAGAGGTAAGGAAAAAGAAAACACTGGAGGAACTGGAAGATTGGAGTATGGAAGAGTAACTGAGATAAGATGGCCAACCTTTGACCTATGGGGATTTTCTCCACCTTAAAGCAATACCATCTGGTTGGCAGAAAACCTTCATACCACTCGACTTAGAGCTCCCCTATTCAACCCTGTTTACTTTTACAAAACCAGATTTATTCTGTTAATGTGTGAATTTAGTGCAAAGTTATATCCACAATCCTAATGCATCATCTTCTAGGAAACTAAATATAGCTTTTCAGACTATTTCCCAAGAGTCAAAAGCAAAATATTTATTAGTATAACAAAGTGCTGGTGAAGATTCTCAGTCATCCAGGTCATAGTCATTCCAAAAAAAGAAAATTAAAAACAATCCACTGGACTTTGTTTCCAAGTTTGAAGACGTTTCGCTTCTCATCCAGGAAGCTTTTTCAATTCAAAATGTCCGAAATAACGTTGAGTTCGAGGTTTTATACAGAAGCCTATCAAAATCTTGTTTTTGTTTTGAAAACATGCAAATTAAAACAGACGAAAGTGTTCACCCCTTTGGAATGGGAGTCGTTTGGCTGCTTTTTATAGCCTGTAATGCTCCATACCCCCATAAAGTGTTGGAAAGGGGGGTCGTTAAAGGGAATTGTTGGCCTGGCTGAATAAACAAGGTCCTCCGCTCTCCTGTACAGAGGCTGGGGCTGCGATAATAGCGGGAAGGAATCAACTTAATTGCTGCATTGTAGTTCTTTAAAAGCTGAAACCTGAGTCCACCCCCTCTGTTTAAGGTTGTTTTTCTTTCTTAACATAGATGGCTTCCTTTGGGCCATCTTTCACTTGAATTCCATCACCATCTATTTATCCAACATATCAATACTAGTGTTATATTATCATTTAATTGTTAGAGTAATGGC
>NW_015150902.1:201854-225982 GCF_000732505.1 Cyprinodon variegatus | reverse complement strand
GTTTTTTTTCAGTCTTTGTGTCGTTGTTTGTTCACAAATGCTTTCACCTCTGATGCCTCAGATATGCTGCATTTACAAAGACAACAGATATAAAGCTGGATACTGTCGACCAATTGGCAAGTGGTTGCATTAGATCCCATTTAGGAGTGTCAGAGTGAAACATTATGAGTTACTTTGTGTTGGTCCGTTGTATTCATTTGTATTAATTAAGGTTTATGGATTTGATGCAACAAAAATGCAGAAGAGTTGGTACTTTTGCAAAGTACACTGTCAGGTTGAAGTTCTTAGGCTTCCCTTTTAGACAACAAGGTACTTGTTGTCCGGATATCTCAAAATCAGAGGGCTGTCTTCAAGGGATTCTACAAGAGCTCTAAGATCCTCTCTACCAGCTCTGATAACCACAGTATTTCACTGAGCTTAGGCTTGTAGACAAGTCTTACCCCAGGTTGAGCCTCTGGGTGGCTTTAGGGAAGGTCTTTGGGATTGTGGTCAGGTGTCTGAATGTACAGTGGACCTCTTTAGCACCTGGACAGCTACAGCTCCGTGGACATGATGGGACACCGTGGACAGAGACCATCTGAAGAACGAGTGAAAAGCAGATGAAAGAAAGAAAGGTGACAAGTAAGAAATTACATTTGTTTTTAAAGAAAGTTACAGACAAAACGTGAAACCATTCGTTATTAAAACATGTTTTCCACCTATCCATCTGAGACTTTGAACACGTGTTTGCTAGAGTATAGACCCACACAGCTCTTCATAAAAAATCAGGTGCACAGAGTCGTTAATAGAACTGTTCCCATCCACCATAAATCAACAGCATCTGCAAAAAGGATTTACCGAATGCAATAGTAGTGATGAGAAGACCAGGGCAATCCAGGCTGCGGCCGGCCTGCAGACGGATTTGGTGCACACCAAAAGCCCCATTACTGGAGGTCTGTCAGAGTGCTCCCAACATGAACATACCTGCAAGTAGTGATGATTTCTCAGGTTAATGTCAAAAGAGTTCTGTAAAGACTACATGCAGGCATTCAGTTTTACCCACAAGCAACATAAATACAACAGCAAAAAATATTAGAATCTTATCGTAATTGCTCAGTGTTTACAATTAATATTTGTTTTGTTTTTTAAATAGACGCTGTAATAAAGACTTTGCTATTGATCACAGAACGTAATGCATCATCAGGATGCCTGGTATGTCTAAAGTGAAATGCTTTATCTAATAAAGTTCATATAAATATGGATTAACCTATTAGTGTTGCACCGATACCAGTATTGGGCGGGGCCCTAATTCAGCACTAAAGTGGTGGTATCGGAGAGTACCAACAAATGGGGCACCAATTTTGAGAGCCAAAAGTTTATTCAACTATTGTCACCCATTCCAGCTAGGCAATAAAAAGGTTCCTGAACCTCCAGAGTTCATTGGAATTCAGGCTTACAGTCAAGAAGAAAAGGCCAGTTGGCAGAGGTGAATTAAAGTCCGTTTATTCAGGTTAACAGATCCAGGGGCAGAAATCAGAGTCCAACTGAAAATACCAAACGTACCAGAACCAAGGAGACATCAGGATTAACCAAACCAGAAGCCAGGGAGAGACGAGACAAGGCAGGCCGATGATAGACGGGAAGTAAGACGAGATGTTTGACGAGGATCCAGCAAACAGGAACTGAAGAGGGAGGGCTTTTAAAGGGGACAGAGACAAAGAGAGAGCTGACGAGGAAATTGGCAACAGGTGCTGGCAGGACAGAGAAACAGAGCAAGGGAGGACACAAGAGGGCAGCAGAGGACAACAAATGGATAACCAAGAAAAACAGGAACAAACAGACCAAGACTCTGACTCTAATGTCTTTCTCAGCTTGAGACCAACATCACGTTCTTCACATTCAAAGAAACAAAAAGGTAATGGTGGACAACCTGTCCTGTCACAATTTAGCCAAATGCTGACCTATGTTTGAAAAACACGCGTCAACACGTTATTTTCAGTTGGGAAGAGGCTGATAAACTAGGTGGCTCTGTCTGGCAGAACTAACCAGTAAATAGATTCCGATTTTAATTCTTATTTTAAATGACACGCTATCGGATTGATGCCTGGACACCAATCCTTGCCTATATTGATCCCAGCATTTTCAGCTGTATCATAGACATTTCCGATACTGGTATCAGAATCAGAGCAACTCTAGTCCCTTTGTCCTCCAGCAGCCTAACTTGAAACGCTTTAATTTTAAATATTATTAATCAAAAAGACAGTTTTTGGCCTACTCTTAAAAAGCCTATATGCAAAAGACTAGGTGTTTTGGAATACATAATGCACTCATGTTAGAACATGGTGGTGGCAGCATAGTACTGCCAGAGGCTTATCTTGAGCAGAGAGGAAGCTGCTCAGAGATGAACATGCATGAACACAGTGCAATCCTGAAAGAAAACCTGCAAAATACACAACACCCTAAAATAAGAAGATAGAATCTTTGGCAAGAAGGATCGAAAATGGAGCCTGCAGATGCTCTACTGACTGGGCTTGACAAGTTTAGAAAAAAAATATTTTTCTGAAAAGTTAAAGCTGGCATAGTTCTCATATCCCTATTCCTGCTTCATTTACAAGTTCTCAAAGTTTCTCATCATAGATTCTGTTTTCGTTTTAGGTTTGATTCATCATTAGTTATCCTAATGTGATGTAAAAACTTACCACATAGCCCCTCCCCCTCTTTGCTGGAGATTAGATTAGAAAAGGAAAGAAAGAGAAGAAAATACGAGAGCTGTGAGAAAAAATCTCCTTGCCTGAGTAGGCTGAAGCAGAAGCTCTAAGATGATCAAAGACTTTTTCCTCCAGGTTGATTAAACTTTTCAAAAAGCTTTGAGTACATGTATAAATCCTGCCAGTCTTCCAGTACATGTTTCCTCATCGGAGACAACAACCGATTCATCTTTTGTCATCCACCATAATCGGGTTCAACTGCAGCAATATATCTTTAGCTGACAGCTAACGATCAGTCCGAACTTTTAATGTTTACCAGTTTAGAGACTTTTCACTAGACCAGTGTGTGGCTGTGCCTGCTTAACTAATCGTTCTGTTGGTTCACATCCTCCTTTAGGTCAAAAACATACTATTTACATGCAACTGTCCCACGCTTCTCCCCAATACTCCCTCATACTGTTCTATTAAAGTAAGGGGAAGAAAAAGGTTCACAGGTGAAATTCAGCAACATGTGCGTTTCTGAAGTCATTGGAGGCCAGTTTGGGGTTTCTGGTTTCCACTTCAGCCTGATTTTATCCAAGCATGGAGGCCAATTCACCTAACAGCTGTGTGTTTATATGCCTTAGAAAGAGAAACAGTAACGTTTGTAGAGGGACTGGATTGTAATGTAGATTTCATTCTGACAGTAGACAGATAATCCTCCTCTTTTGGTTTTACTTTCTTTCTGCACCAGAAATCCATATATGGCTCAGACTTCCTGATCTGATAGAGACATTAAACTGTCAGGGAGGTCAGTGAGGACCAGAGCTACGCCCATCTATGATCTATTCCTGCTTTATTAGAACCAGGAAGTGAAAGTAAACACAGTTGATCAGTCCAATTACATGCCAACACCTAATAATCATTTAAATTTATTTATCTCACTTTCGAGAAATTTACCTCTGCATTTAACCCATCCCCTTGGGGAGCAGTGGGCTGCCATTTTGCAGTGCCCGGGGAGCAGTGTGGGGTTAAGGGTGTTGCATAGGGACCCAGTCTGTGGGGATCGAACTGGGTATTTGCAACCTTCTCAGAACACAAGCGCACTGCTCTAACCACTAGCCCAACACTCCCCTCACCTATACATAACAAAAAAAAGTGGATTTGTAGAGCAGCTGAATGTGATTTCAGACTCTCTGCATAACCAGAGTACCAGGAAACAACCTTTCACCATTTGTTTCATCTATGAGGCTAGCCATTACCGATGTATGATATTTCTACATCTTTGTTGTTTTAATGCCCTGTTTGTGTAAGTAATTAAGCTATCTGCCACTAAGATGCTGTAGATCTTTGTTATGCTGTTGTAGAAATGTTTCATTTACACTTCAACTAAGATCAATATATATATATATATATATATATATATATATATATATATATGTTTAATGATCTACTTGTACAGTTTTATTCAACTACCATCAATTAACCCCCAACACACAGGTTGTACTTGACTGATCAAACAGTGTCTAACTCAGACTCGGACATCTGCTTACTGTCTCTCTTTCATTGTATTAACACAGTATTTATGCAACACACACACACACACACCATGCTAATTTAACTACTGTAGCAGCAGTACAGCAACCGTGTCTTCATCAGGTAATCAACAGCTCAGCTTCACCAGACCAAAACAGTAATGTACGTTCAAAATAAGATCCGGCTGTAACCATGCGCAGACATACTGTAAACCCGCCCTAAGAAAATGGAGAGAGGATGCTGTTATGATAGAAAATAAATGCAGGATAGACCAGTGCTTGAAATTGTTGGTCTTCATAAAAACCATGTGGTTGCCGGTCATGGCCGGAGTGAGTCTATTTTACATAGATAATTATATAAATTGTATTTTATTAGTCTGTGTAGGAGCGTAAAGGCGATCTTTATAGATACTAGTTTGTCTCTGCGATGCCGTAACGCAATAGATGTCTGCCTCCACAAATGCAAACCCGCTCCTATGTAATTATAAATATACCTTTTTTCCTAAAGGCAAACATAAAGATTGAGATTTTCAGTTCATAGGTGATAATAATGCATTTTAAATTTGAGCCAAACTCCATGTTGCTCCAAATCTAAAACACACACTATCTCCCTGTTGGGAGAGAAGTGGGCTCCTACCAGTGAGGAGAGCGTCGCACACATGGGGTCAGAGGTCAAGTGCAAACCTGAACCTCCGGAGTTCATTGGAATTCAGGGTTACGGTCAAGAAGAAAAGACCCTAAACCCCGCCCCCTACAGACTAATGTCTTTCTCAGTTGAGACCAACATCACGTTCTTCACATTCCAAGAAACAAAAAGGTAATGGTGGACAAGCTCTCCTGTCACAATAAATCCAGGGTTATACCAGTGTTAGCTGAACTGTGTTTTCTTTTTCTTTTTACCTGGGCTCTTTTTAACTCTGCTGTTTCAGAGCTTTAGCACACAGCAGCAAATCTGCGACAGGTCCGACCAGTGGCGGTTCTAGACCAAATGTACCAGTGGGCCAGAAGGGGGCCAGAATGATTTCATGGGGGCCCAAAAAAGCATGGAATAAAAAAACAGGGCAAAGGATTCAAATATATTAGGATAGATGCCTGAAGTGAAATTTATATATTCAGTTAGGTTTTATTAACATTCTATGATTTATTAGGTCAATATACATTCATAATTTAGGAATTTACCTTTTTTGACTTCATTTAAGTTAAAATAACAATTTTAAAACTTAAGAAAAACATCAATTGAGCTGTAAAAATTAATTAAAAGTTAGTTTTTTTTATTTGAAAAAAAAAATTTGGCGGTTGAAACTTGGGTTCTTTTTTTATTCCCCTTGAGGTTTTCCCTTTTTTTTTTTTAATTATTTGTTAAACCTTATTTTTTAACCAAAAAAAAAACCCCACAATGAAATAGATCCAAAGAACCTATCATTAACCATGTCGGTTCAAGTGCAAATCATCATTAGAATTTCTTTGAGTATTATGTCTTCAGCACAGGGCCCATAGCAGGGCCCAGGACATGATCTACAGGGGCACTGGCCCCCGGTGGCCCCTGTCTAGAAGCTCATGGGTCCGACAGATGTTTTAAAGTTTGATAAAGGTTCCCAGCCCTTCAGTACCACTGAAGGCATCTCAATATTCATTAGCACTGTGGGAAAAGAAAAACACAAGGAAAGACAAAGAAAAAAGGAAGATAAACCCCAAAAATAAAGCAAGCAAGAAATCAACAAGATAAAAAGGCAAGTAGAGAGCAGCACAATAAGAGAAACCAGCTGAGGAGATCCAAAGAAATAGGAAAAGAATTTTGTTGATCTATAAAAATCCCATGTGTCTGGCATAGATAAAAGTGGTGCAGTCCTTATGGAGGAGCACATCCAGCGGATCAAAATCATATGCTGCCAGCCCAGCTATAATAAGTCATTTCTTTACTTTACAGCTTCCAATAGGGTCTTCTGACTCTGCAAAGTGCTTCTCTGTGGATTACTTCCACTTCTTTTCAGACATCAACCATTAAAAACTTTCATCAAAGTCTGAGCTTTAACCCATTAACTGCCATCAGGTATTTTTTTTTTTTCGGGATCACTATCTGGTTTTAATGTTCAGTATTCAAACTTATATAAAACTTTAAATAAAAGTTCAGGAACAACCCAGCTAAAACAAAAGCTTCTAGGCACCACAGTAAATGACCAGAGAGGAAATTTTACATTTCCATGACGGACAGAGGAGCTCAGGTTCTAAAATCAAAACCTTCCAGCTCCATTAAAATGTGTTGCCTCCAGAATAAACGAGCCTAAAGACAAACACTCTCTGGAGAAAGTTTAACAGTCCGACGGGGCAAAGACTGAACTACAAGAATTGTTTAAAGGAGTGGTGGCAAAGCTTTGGGGCATGGTGGTGGTAGCATCATGCTGACAATCAGGTGAGATACTGAAAATAGAGGCCTACCCCAATTCAATTAACTACACTGCTATTCTATCATTAGTACACATTTCTTAACTTACGCGTTTTTCCAGGTGGATCATCTAAATAATTGGCCCTCCTAATTGTCAATAATTTTGGTGCTATGTTTACGTAAGGCCGTCCTACATGCTCATCCCGTTAGCTATCTTTTTCTGCACATGCGCACTTTCAGGCGTATATCTGAGATGAGCTGTGGTTTCAGACAGTCATTGAAGCTCACCTTTCTCACCAAGGTTCTTTGAAAATGCCAGACGATTGTAGAGAGAAAGTGTCTACGAAGTGTATGAGTAGAAAGGCCTCAGAAGAGGCAGATATATCCCAGAATGCTTTGCGCAAAGGGCTCTCCTCGCAAACCATTAAAAGATTGGCTATCACAGTGGCTCGCTCTTACCACAGGCTGCCTCTAACCGACAGGTAATAACAAAGATGGCACAGGCACCGCGCTGTGGACCAACAGAGAAGAGATCATCTATGCGAACGTAAGTTCACTATATAATCCCCGCTCTATATAGTGATTAAAGGATTTAGGGGTTTGGGTGGATGTTCAGACTCTTAGCTTGTATGAGCTATGAGAACAGCAACTTTTAAACTGGGCGTGCACGAGGAGAAATGGGCTTGTGCACGCTCTCCCACATGCATTTTTTTTTTTTTACTTGGAGAGGGCTGGTCTTTTAAACATTTTTAAATATGCCCATAAAAGATGTTTAATTAGAAATTACGCACTTATAATAAAATAAGGGTTTTTTTTTTCCTATGTAAAAGAAAAATTATCTTAAGCCATTGGAAATGGTGTTACTTACCTGCTCAAATCAAGTAAAAATACAGTTATTTCAAGAATACATGACTTATATTTTAACTTTTGCAGTGTAGATTCCTGACACTTGGCCACAGTTAGTGTTCTAATAAGACAAAGATCATAATGTGGTTGTAGACCTAATCTACCAGGAGAGCCAGGGTGGGGCCAGCCTTTGTTCCATATGGGGCCCACAGAACAAAATGAAACAAAAAAAAAAACAGCAGTTCATCATTTGAGATGCAGAAGCAAATAGTCATTTACAGGTCTGGAGACCTCAAATAAAGCAGAGGAAAACTATGATACATCTAAAAGTGCAACATCTTAAAGCTCCAGTGTGTAAAATTTACTGCAATCTGGTGGTGCACGAAAGGATGTACCAACGACCAAGTAGCACGCTCTGCTGCATCTCTGTTAAGCTAATAATAACAATTACGGAAGCCATGGAAGGTCATGAATGTAGCAATGTTGCGAGACTAAAAACTTTGATCTTGCGACATTCCAGCTTGCAGCGCAAGGTTAAAGTTTTAGAATTAAAAAAGGATATAGATCTAATGGACCAGTCAATTACATTTCTTACAGCGGCAAGGAAATATTCATTGGGAGTCCCCAGCCCCTGTTGTCCCCTGTTTAGAACCACTCATGCTCAACAAACATGTAAGGAATATTCTGAATTGGAACTAGTGGACTACTTCTAAGCTAGTATCATAGTAAAGAACTAAACTACAGGAAAAATTTAAAGAAAAAAACCAAACGATCAATCTAAATAAATTTGAGAAGAGTGGTTAAATATCCAACCTGAATCAGGATAAGCTGGTTTACATCAAGAAAAACTGAGATTTTTCTACTCCTTGTGGAGGAACATTTATTTAAATATGAGTTTATACATTTTTTTAGGCTCTAGTGGTCTTTATTTTGTTATTTTTGAAAGTATGTAAACAGGAAAGTGGTTTACAAGAGAGGGGAGAGACATTCGGCAAAGGTCAGCAGGACCGGGACTCGAGCCTGTGGCTGTCATGATCATTGATTGCTCATTTCATTCACCTGCCTAACTCTTTCCTGGTACTGCTTATGTCATCCACCTGCTCCTGCTTCCATATATACGGCTAAGCCCCATCCATAGGAGCCAGATCACAATTTTAGATCATAGCTGATGCCATATTTTTTGGAGGCCGGAGGAAAGAGTGGGTTTTTTTAGCGTTCCATGGGGTTTCTGATTTCCTGATCATGTTCTACCTCTTATCCACTGAGCGTGCCCTGTTTCTGTCTTGGCTCCGTGCAGAGAGTGATTTGAGCATTTTGTAGTGTTTTGTAGTGTTTGTAGTGTTCTCTGGGCACGGACAGAACTGATAAACCAGGTAGGTGACTCACATGGATAATCATCTACCGTCAGATTATCATGGTCACTTACCTGTGTTTTTCTCCACCAGAGTATCCAATGATGGTCGGTGCCACGCTCTACTCAGGCCGCTGCAGATTCACAGATCCGCTTGTTTGTTTTTAAATTAAGGCTTTGATTTATCCCACTATCTGTTTGGGCTTGAATACTGGGTCTTTCTGTCCCGTTTTGACCGTTGGCAAATGGGTTATGCGCCCTACCTCCATACATTAGCAGCATCCCAGAGTAAAAATCTTAATCCTGTTTTTGGATTCTAACAAATTAGAAACATGTCTATATTATTCTTGCTTTTGGATTTCATCAACTTTTCATGTCCTTGGCGCTGATTATTCAGTTTTTTCCTTTACTCCTGGTCACCTGTCTAATTGGTCCAGGAGCTGATTAACTCCGATCATTTCCACCTGGTTCCTGTGCTACTTATGTTGCTTGCCTTCCATCAGCGCCAGGTTATTCAAGCAGTTTGGGGAGATTAACTCTAGCGATCTGAATCTTGTTCTGTTTTTCCTGATTGTGACCAGTTTCTGCCCAGTGGATTCTGACTTTTGCTTTGCCCCTGTCTGCTCTGTTAGTCTGATCTGTCCTGGACTGATTCCTGGATTCTACCTGGTTCTGAACTTGGACCTGTCTTCTGATTCCGGCTTTGGATTTCCCCTTAAGGGCATTGTTGCTGCTTGGCGTCGGCTGGCACCTGCTCTGCTCTCTTTCTATTGGAACTCTGGGGGGGGGCAGCGCCCGCCGCAAGCTAGGGAGTAGCCTCCCGTTTAGATTCAACTCTTTCCTGCGGGATCAGACTGAACTTTGAATCAGGTCCGTGACTTTTGCTCCTTGTCGTGATCAGCCCGACAATCCAGTCACTGACCTGTATCTCCTATCTCTGCAGAGATTCACCCTGTAGCTGACGAGCAGCCCCGCGTTCCTGTTTGTTTAAATAAACGCTTTGAACTTTCCCACTGCCTGTCTTGCCTTGAATTCTGGGTCCAACATTCTGAGTTCATTGCACAACTGTGTCAATCTATCAAGAAAACCCCAAATTAATGGGATGTAAACCTTTGATAAGGAAGAGATCCAGCAAGCTTTTTTTTTTGGTAGTGAATTTTGTTTAATTATTGTTGCAAGCTTTATGCCCCCATCTTTCAGAATGCAGCATTTAAGCCAGGGAATATGGATGTAGTTTTCAAGCACTGGTTAGATAGAGGCATAGCTGTTGTCAAGGATTTATACATCGATAACAGCTTTGCTTCCTTCACGCAACTCCAATCCAAATTTGGTCTTCCTTCTAGCCACTTTTTCAGGTACCTGCAAGTTCGCAATTTTGTCAGACAAAATTTCCCTCACTTTGAAACCATATCAGTGCAACATAGCTTCTTCGGGTTAGGGTACCTAACCCTTATAAAAAAGCCCCCTACTTCTAGAAAGCTAATCTCTCACTTTGTTAATCTTTTCAGTTCATCTCCTTCTACTACGGTAATCATATAAAAGAGGCCTGGGCTTCTGATACACTAGTCGAAATTTCAGATGAGACGTGGAATTTGAGTCTGTCAAGGATCAAAACCTGTTCCATTAATTCCAGATTGCAACTTATTCAATTCAAGGTTATCCATCGTTTGCACTTTTCTAAAACCAAACTTAATAAGCTGTTTCCTAGTGTCTCTCCTATATGTGACAAATGTAAATCAGCCAAGGGGTCTTTGGGTCATATGTTTTGCTCTTGCCCTAAGCTTATGGACTTTTGATACAGAATATTTAAATTTTATAGTAACGCTTATGGCAAAGTTCTATATCCGGAAAACCATTTGATAATTCTGGGTTGCTCTAAATTCTCTGTTACTCTTCCCATGTCTCTGCAGCAGGCTCTAATGTTTGGTTTGAGGGTTACAAAATGGGTTATTCTGAGGGAATGGGAATCCTCTACACCTCCATGCTTTAAAAAATGGCTCAATGATATGGTGTCCTGTATCTATCTCGAAGAAATTCGATACTCTTTGTCAGACAATCATGATAAGTTCCTAAATGTGTGGGGTCCTTTTAATAGACATATTCAAAATAATGGGTTAAAATGACTCTTTTCTAGACCTTTTTTCTTTTTTTTATTTTTTTTTTTTATTATTTATTATTATCTCAATACTGTCATCCTTTACTGCACTCTTCTTTTTATTGATATCCCATGTTTTATGTTGATCCGCTTAACACAATGTCTGCAGAATTATTTGTTGTCCTCTCTGACTCTGCCTCGTGCTTTAATATGCTCTATTAATATAATAATATAATTATTCTCTTATCAGTTCTTCAGTTTGCTGACACTGTTTTGTCTTGTTTTTTGTTTTTGTTGTACTTGTTTACTGTTTTGCTGTATTTTTTTTTCTCTTTTTTGTCTTGTCTGTTTAACTCTGAAAATGCATAAATAAAAAACAAATAAATTTAAAAAAGTCTTTCCAAATCAGAATCTGGGAAATCTGTATTATAAACTTAAGCAAGAAGAAAATAAAAACTAAATTTTAAGTCACAAAAAAAAATAAAAACTTATTGTTGTAAGCTAAGAACAGCTTTTTTATGGAAATTTGAAAACAAACTAAAAAAGATGCAAACAAGAAATCAAACTTTAAAAAATATTTTAATCAAAGGTTTTGAGATCACCTTTGCTGTTTTCTTAGATTTGTTTTTATTCACTTTTCATATGTAATATTTTTTAAATGATTTTTGGCCTAAATTTTACTTTTTACAGAATTGAAAGTTTTTCTGATTGATTTTTACAACTTGCATTCTCTTTAGATTGAGTTTTCCAGATCAAATTTCTTTTTTTTATTTCTTGGTCTGCTGGACATTTTTATTGGTCAATGTGTGAGGCAAGAGTGAGTCTTGTGAAAAGAATGTGATCTGTGAAACTCAATTTGAAAAGAATGCAATTCCTATAACGTAATCTGATAAATAGAAATGTGTTCTTTTTTTTTTGAAAAAGTAGCATTTAAAATGAAATTATATTAAAAATGAAATAACAAAATCTGAGAAAACAGCAAAGTTACTCTCAAACACCTATTTTTTCACATTTCTATTTACAGAATGTGTTGTTTGCTTGTAACAATATTGGCACAAACTTCGCTCCATATGCTTCCAGCTCCATCTAATGACCTTCTAGTTTCTTGAGTCTGAAAACCAGCAGATTGCTTCAAAGAATGTGGGAACTAAGCCAGCCCATCTTTTAAAGGCGAGCATGGCGCTGATGCTCAGCCATCCCACATGTCTTCCATGAAACTCTGCATCCTCATCAGAATTTCTAACGTTCCTTTGCTGGACAGCATCTTTCTCCACGTCTCAGCGCTTGGCACACAGTCGAAGAAACTTTTTTTGATGATCAGGATTTCTTTAAAGCACAGTTTCCTTTTGTAAAATGTTCCCTCCGAGTATTAAAATCTTCAAGTGTTTGTACTTTAGCTCAGTTAATAATGATCCCCATTAGTTGCAGCTTAAACACAACCATCCTCTGTTGGCCTTCTCTACCTGCTGCTTGTTATTACTGGAGGTTGGCCCTGTTAGGGCATTAAAACAGGGCAGAGTGTAATAAATTTTAAATGCTCTATTTCAGCAGAACCTCTTTTTGCCTCAAGTGTTCACAGGCAACAACATGACTGGATGCACACTCCCTACAAAAACTATAAATTTGGAGACTTGCTCAACATTATTCTGGTGTAAATGTTTTAGATTCTGTGTTTTGTGTTTTAATGAGTTTGATTTTTGCACGCTAATGCTGCTTATTACATTATTGATCTAATGTCAATGACACCTGGTAATAAATATAGTATAGTAGTACTATATTTCCTATATCTTTAGCTGAAAATGTACATTTAGATCCATCACTTTGAAAAACTTCAGTCCCAGTTAGCAAAAGTTCTTTAACCCTGAAGCTTAATGAGAACAACAAACATTACTTTGTATATTTGTTTTTCCTAAATTAAGTCTATAAGATGCATGGACTTAATTTAGAAATATATATATATTTATAAAATAAGAGATTATCTAAATAAAGGAAGAATACGAGAAAAAAACAAAACATCTTTAAAGTAGAAACTACATGTGGGAGCTTTTAAAAAGGGACTCACCTGGGAATTCCTCCTTCAGAAGAAAAACAAGCAGTTCAAGTCAGAAATCAAACTCCTGCAATCAACAAACTCCTTGAGTTCTTCTTAGAGGATTTAAAGTTTGAGGAGAAAAGCAGGAGTTAACAAGTATCCGGTTGATGTCCTCTTCTGAGCTACTGTGAGGAGAGAGCGTGAGGGGATGGAGCGGATCAGGCTCGACCCTCTGCTGGTCCCCAAGGCATCTGGATTTCAGATTAGCTGCTTTTCCTTTTCCTTCGCCGTTGAAGCGCGCAGCCAGGAATGCCTCTCCATCCTCGCCTCCCTTCTAAGAGTCTCCTTTCACCTCACAGGCCGTCCTGGTGGAAACATAATCACTCTCTTTTCTTTTTATTGTCCCTCTTTTCTTTCTGTGTCACTTCCTTTCTTCTCCTCCCATTCTTTCACCTTTCAAGCCCTCCCACACACTTCCCCCTCCAGAGGTTACTATACACTATGTGAATACAGATCAGTCAGTTATCATAATTCATGTATAGTTTTAAAGCCGGAGCCTGCGGCTACAAGCGCATTCGCGTTCTCTGCATCCTTTGGAAGACTGTCAGAATAATTCATTTGATCTGTCTGGGTAAAAGTTGCTGTGAATGAAGCAGGAGGGGTAGGCTTTAACTGTACCAATGCACCTTAAGCCCCCTTTGTTGGAACAATGCAGAGTCATCAATGCAGATGGGAAGGGAATGTAAAATCCTTTTTTTTTTTAGCATTACGGCTGACAAACACACATTGTCCTGCATGACTTTAATAGATTAGGTTTCCTTGTTGTAGTTGGAAAACTTTAGGAATTGATCTGTTCCTCCAGCAGCCAGTCAAACTTTTAAAGAAGCCCAAGTGAATAGATCTTTTGTTACAGGAGCATTTTGTTAGCCTGCCCCACCTCACTGTTTAATTATGTTTCATTGACTTCATCTCACAGAAGGAGAGGAGGCCGTTAATGTTTGATTTTACAAGCTCCAGCGTGTAACAGAGGCGGCTGTGGCAGACCAACTGTGCATATTTTGAATTCTTTTTTTTTTCTTGTTTCCAAAAGACTTAGAAACCTACAGTTCCAGGTGAAACATCTTCCACTGTTTAACTTCTAGAATTAAACATCCCATCGAATTCACTTGATTAGACTCGATTCGATTAACCTGAGTCAGATTACTTTAGATTTGACTAGAAAAAATGGTCAAAAACTTTTCTATTGACTTTGACTTTTTAATGAATGACTCTGGATTTGAATTGGATTTAAACCTGTTTACTTTAAAATACTTAATTTTACCCAAAAATCTAAAGTTTATAACATATTATTTAAAACATACTCATCTCATATGTTAGTTGAATTACAGCCATTCAAATAAACCAGTTTAAAAAAGAAGCTCCATAAGGCATTTTTTTTTTTCAGGTACATGAACTTCAACATGCTAATATAATTCTACAGGTTATTAAAAGTTTGGATTGAGACACAGAGTGAGTTTTTCAGAGAGTTTGTACATGAACGTTGATTAATGCTGCCATGCAGACTGCAGGCAAGCTTGAGATGGGGGATGACTCTCGAATCTGTTGGCAACAGGCAGTAAAGTTGAGTAATGGGCTTGAGGAGGCAGGGGAAGGCAGGACACGCGGTCAACAGGCTGAAGTGGCTGATTTTCTGACCTGAGAAGGAAGAAGATGACTGAAGAAAGTCAAGGCAGGCCTTAAGCAGACTGGGAGCAGGCTGAGCAAACTGGCGAAAGGTAGAAACATTCCAGATTGTGACCTGAGTCAGAAGCTGAAGAGAATTCAGGGAGGGCAGGCCGAGCATAGGAATACAGGAAAGCAGGTGGTGCGCACTGACTGGCTAAGAAGATGTGACATTCTGGCAGGAAATAACTGAGAGGCAGGTATATATAGGGTAAAAGCTGGGAGTGATGAGGAAAACTAGAAGAGTGGCAAAAAGAGTGACAGGCAAACAACAACCCAGCCCAACAAACAAAAACCAACAGACCGGATTCTCGATGACTAGGGGTGTGAGAAAACAGAACGGAGACACTTAAGGAATACTTAAGCCCTGATTCAGGAGAACTTCCCAAGTGAGAGAAAACTAAAACCTGGATGACAGTAGTGGCTACTTAACGGGCTTCAACTTAAAGAGGAACACAGAATAATAGATAAGCTGTAGTTTCAACTGGTTTCAAGGCTGTGTGGTTCAAAGGAGAGCATATATAATGATTTGCTCACCGCCTGGAAAGTGTTGGAGCTACACAGAATCCCAGGCTAGACGTATTTACAATGAAGGAACAACAAACAGAAAAAGAAAACATTAAGTTATAAGCTGAAATAACTGCAAATAAAGCTGCCCTGGAGAATTAGCAGAGAGTGGAAAGAGGCCACTTTGTCGTCCAGCAGTCTAAGCCTATAGCAGCATACCTATAGAGATATCTTAGGATAACCTGAGACACTCTAACTATTAGATTTATCCAAAAAGAAAGTTTTGAGCTTAAGTAGACAGGATGTACGCTTTATGGACTAAAACCAGAGTTGGTTTCAACATATTGAATAATCAGATGTCTGATATATGATGGTTGTTAAGGGTTTTATACATGGGAAAGGGAGATATTAAATATTAAAGATTTAACATGAAGTCAATAAACGGAAGCTAAAAATGTAGAAATATGATCTCTGTAGTTTTCATCTGAAAACTTTTACTGCGCTGTACTTCATGTGAAAGGCCAGAGCCACCACGCTTTTTATACAGCCAAAAGTCTCAAAGCAGCTGATATTTTCTCCAGGCAGCAGCCTACATGCCAAACCCCTCAGTGTCTGAGTAACTACAGATGAGCATTTGCACATATAAAGAACGTTGCATGTTACTGTATGGAGGTGTAGAAACAGATACTTTTACCACTGCTGGTTTATCACAGCAGAGAAACATTTACACCCAAAAATGGGACTGAAGTAATTCTTTTCTAATCCCATCATAATCCCATTGCTTTGACCATCTGATAAACCATATGTACTCTGCTCTATTCCAATTTAGCAGGGCTTTATTCTTGAATCACTGATCGTTGGATAATTCTTCGTCATCTCTGATATTCAGTCCATGAAAAGGGAAGATTTCTTTTATTCAGGTCTCTTGTTTTTCTTTCCATAAGAACCAATTAAAAATTCTAATTTTTTACTCTTTTTTATATGTTCCACCAGTTTTAAACTCTTCTGTCTGGAAGGGTCTATTTAAATCTGATTTTTGAAATAATGAACTGTTGCCAGCATGTGCAATATTTCCTTTTTCACACCATGCATGACCTCCCAGGCTGACCTTCACACCTCCTTTATTATGAAGCCCTTTCTACAGATGCAAACAATCAGCATGAATGCCATAAAGTTTGGGTCTGTTTAGTTTCCTTTTTTCTACTACACTCTAAAAGACGTCTTCTTTAACCTTCACTAGTTGTACATTTGAAAATGTTTTAATAGTTGCACAGTATTTATGTTGACAAATTTTGCCCTTACTGTATTTTATTCTTTATTCTGTTTTTATGCAATTTAAAATTCTATTTTAGTGGGAATCCTCTTGCTTTAAACTCGTATCACTTTTTTACTTTTCCCCAAAAATGTTTCTGTTTTTTTATTCTATTCTATTTATGTTTTAGTTAGATTCTGTTCTGTTCTATTCTATTCTATGCAACCTTCTTGTCCATATTATTTTACAGGCAGTGATTTTTAAAAATGCTTTCTATCAAAAACCCCTGTGCAGGTGGAGGCAGATGCTTTATGAACTCTTGGTTGCAGACTCAAAAAAGAAAATCACACAACTACAGAGAATATAGTGGGCTGCTTAGTGGCACAGTCTTGGTCGTGGGTTTGATTCCCGGCCCAGGGTCTTTCTGCATGGAGTGTGCATGTTCTCCCTGAGCATGTGTGAGTTCTCTCTGGGTACCCCGGCTTCTTCCCACAGTCCAAAACCATGACTGTTAGGTTAATTGGCTTCTCTAAGTTCTCCTTAGGTGTGAGTGTGTGTGTGAATGGTTTTCTCTGTGTTGCCCTGCAATGGACTGGCGACCTGGCCAGGGTGTACCCCGCCTTCTGCCCATTGACAGCTGGAGATAGGCACCAGCACCCCTCGCGACCCCACTTGGGATTAAGTGTGTCAGAAAATTTATGGAGAATATTTATTTTTCTTTAGGTTTTCACACAGGCTTTATGTTTATTTGACTCATCTGGGGGTCCAGCTATGTTGTTCTGTCTTATCCTTTTTCTTTGTTCCTGGACCTCCGATCTCACATACTCAAAGGTAAACGTAGCTCAAACTTTCACCTTGTGTTTAATCCCTCCTTCTATAATCTACCAAATCTGGCCCTAAAGCCCACAGTTGAAGCCTGTGGGTTGAGAAAGAGATTCTGTGGTCTCACTTTGAAAAGACATCCTGGTTTCTTCTGTAGTTTTAGTAAATCTGGAGGTTTAGCTCCACATAGCTGCTGGATCAGATGTCTGTTGATTGTGGCTCAGCTAATCTAGATTTAACCTCGTAGCTCTTGAATTAGCTTCCCTCTCATTCACATAAGCTGTAGTAAAGATGGCACAAAAACTGTGTGCTAGCAGTTCCACATGGCCTTTAAGCCGTGAGGCTGTTGCTTGTTTAGCCAGCTAAAATTCTGCCAATACTTTTACAAAGATCTTTAAACATGATATGCTTTTTTTAGTGATAAGTTCTTTAAAAAAACATATTAGTTTAAAGTGTAACTCCCAAAATCAAATTTTCTCAATTTAAATGGTATAAACTGTGCTTTTGGGAAGCTAAGATATTGTTACTGTGAAGTTGTTGACATTTTCATGTGGAATTTTGTTTTGCTTCTGAAATATTCATTAGTGCCAAAGGTGTCAAAAGTATTTGCATTCTTTTCTGAAGTAAAAGTACAAATATCTGTTTAAAAAATAGACTCTGGTAAAACTACTGATTGAACTCCTTTAAAAGTATGTCTACATTGTGCATAAGTGAAAAAGTTAAATAAAGTTGTTTTCCTAAAAAATCCAAAATAATCTAAAAACTATATTCTAGTAAAAACTGTTTTATGAAGAGAAAAAAGGTTTTTTCAATGTGTTTGTAGAAAGGCCATAAAAGCTATAAATTAAAATTTCAGACAGAATAGAATATATTGAACAAAAGAGAAGGGCTTCATTAGCAGCTAAATGCTTTTAGAGCTTTGATGATCACAGCATTAAAGCTGCAGATGAAATAGAAACTGAATTTGAATCTAAAAGACGGGAAATGTTTACGTCCCAGAATCTCCAGCCTCTTGTCTTGGACAGATTCTCTTCCTTATTTTCTCTGTTTTCCTGCAGCTGTTATGTCGTGGTTTATCAACATGAAAGTAATAAGTAGAAAGTACAGATATTTGTCTTCAAATGAGGAAAATATTTATACCCAAAATAAAGCCATTTAAGTACAGAAACAAAGTATTTATACTTAGTTATTTGTCAGCTCTGGTTAGTGTTGCCTGTACATATATATATATACTTACACCTATGCCTTATGCATGCTTTCATCATCATAACCCCGACATTAGGATTATAAATATAACTCACGCGGACACACGTCTCCGTACCGATTCAGAATAACTGACTTGGCAGAGTATCTTTTGGTCATTTGATTTTCCTTTTAATAACAGACATCAAAAAAGCAGAACACAAGTGGCTAATTGATTTTAATTTGAAAATTCAAAGCTTTTTTTTTTTCTTTCTCAAAAAGGGATAAGTAAAACTTTTCTGGTTGTTTTCTGTTTTAATTAACAAAATACAAAGGAAATTACTTTAAAACAAGAACTTGTTTTGTTAATTTTCTGCTACTGAATCTTGTTACTTCATACGAAAATCAACAGGGCGCCCGTTTTAACTTGGCCTAAATTAAATGTCTTTAGAACTTTCTTTGTTTATAATTGTAGACAAAGCTTGTCATCTACAAAAATCTCAGACCAGATATCAAAAGTAGTGGGGGGTTGGGGTCTGTAAAATAGTCTCTGTTTGTATGGCACTTTATTAATACCAAGGACACTGAAGCAGTAGGATCAGTATTTTAACCACTGAAACACAAAGCCACATACTAATGGTGGTAAGATGTACTAAAGGCACAGCAGGCCTGGGGCACACTGCGGTGGCATGCACAGACTGCTGCACAGGCAGGTGCAGAAAAAAAAGGCACATATAGCATAGAGGTTCCTTTAACACAAATTTGGCTCCTAGGAAGGCCCTTTAGCATGATTTTTTTCAACAGTGCCTCCTTAGCCACAAGACTGCAAAATCTCCCCATTTCTCTTGCAGGTCATCATCTTCCTCTCCCATTAACCTCTGATTGCTGCACCCTGTCAGATATGGTGCCTTTATTAAATAGTTGACCACATCTGGTCTCGGAAAACAAACAAACATAAAACTCGCCTGTTTTGTTTGGGTTTATTTTAGTCTATTTGCATCTTTCCAGGTCACAGAAAAAAAAAGCATCTGCTGTCACAGAACAACTTATAGTCAGCCTTCAGAGGCATCCTGCGTAACAAGAGGAGAAATAATCTCTGGTTAGATAGCTGCTGCTATGATTACTGACGACAAAGGTTAGAGTAGGAAACGGTACAGAAGGAAGAGAAAGGAAACTAACTGATAGAACTGATAACTAATCAGTTACATCATGCACCTAAAGTGCCTCTGCAGATGGAAATAAACTCTTGATGTTTGATGAAACTCAGATCTAGCTAATGATCTACAATTCACCCCGTCATGTTTGAGGCTCCAAGTCATTTTAGGGGACAGGTGCTGTTAATTTTGTTCTGTCATTTTAATGTTCACCCTGAAAGAGAAGGTCCTTTCTCTTCTGCCTGCATCTTCTCCACAGTGATCATATCTGCCACACTGTTAAAAAGCAGCTCCCTTTAGGACGTGCATGATACTGTCAGATGAGTAATGAATGCATTTATTATCTGCTTAATTGGATAACTTTGCACTAATCAAATTAACATATTCTTATCTTTCCTCATGGAATTTAACTGTCAGTTGGACGACAGGAGGTGTTATTTTACAGAGAGAGATTTTCACATTTTATTTCACAGGCTCTGTACTTTTCAAATTCTTGATTTGATCAGAATATGCATAATTTATTCACATTATTTTAGGTTTTATATAGTATCCTTTACAATATAAATATATACATATATATTAAAGATGATTTCTAGTCATTATTATTGATAGTAGGCAGACATAGATTAAGGAGTAAAAAGAGGAGGAAGACATGCAGCAAAGGTCACCAAGCTGGACTGGAAGCTGCGCCTCAGTACGTGGGTCACATGCTTAAAGCCTGCACAACTGGCCCTTTTAAATCGTTTAATCATATTTCTTTACTCATTCTGAAGGTGTGGGAACTTTTTTTTTATAGATGAAACCCTGAAAGTAAACTTTTTAAACCAATACAGTTTTTTGTAGTCATAAAATTAGCATCTGATCACACAGCCTAATAATAAAATAGATATTTTAAAATCTTATAACATTATGTTGCCTCCAAAACTTTGTCCACAAATGGTAAGTGTGTGTGTTTCCAGCAAGCTGACGGAGACAGAAGCTTGTCAGAGGAAGTTAAGCCCTGAGGCCAAAACAAGTCCGCAAAGGATGAAGCTTCCACACATGCACATGCATGGACTGATTGCTATGCATTAAAAAACTGACAGCTTCCAAGCACTGCTCTTCCCCTGCCGGCATGTGTATGAGTGAAACAAAAAACAGTCAGAGGAGAAGATGAAATCTGACTGACGATGAGGAGAACATGGATGACGGTTCTGCTGCAGACCTTCAGAACCTCCTGCCATGAGAGCCCAGCTATAGTTCAATCGTCTATGTCTGGGTTAGTTTTTACATACAGGTTAGCTGGTAAAGTTGCACACAAAATTCTTAGGCAGAGACAATGGAAAGGCAGAGTATACTGCTCAGCAGTGTTGAACTCACTATGACCTATAATCTTCTGTAATAAATAATACATAAAGCCTCCACTGCAGGGAAGCATCGCTGTCTGGCTGCAGGTGAAGACATGGAGCAGGCAGACAGACGGCTGGAGAGGAAGCAAGCAGAAAATCCAAAATACATTCCAGCATTGAGCAGCTTGCAAGACGGCACTTATCCTGTTCCTGTCTGTTACCTGAAGAGCTTTAAAGAATGTCATTGGTCAACATGTGCAGAATTACACTTTGGTATAAAGAGGATGCATTCAAGTTTTATTACAGGACATTTTGTGGTCAAGGTCATATTTAGTAAAGATTTAAAGTGTATGGTTTTTGCAGCAGAATAAACAGTGAATCAGAATAATTACATTTTTAAGGTGATAGTTTTGTGAATAACAGGATATTACTGGGAAATCAGATATAGGATTGCAATGTTGTTCTTCTCTGCTCAGATTATAAGTCACTTTATAAGAGACAATCTGCATTAAAAGTAACTGTAAGAAGATGGTCACAGTAAGCTGAAGAAGCCCTGCAAGTTTTATTTTTTTGTTTTTTTTTAGGCTCCAGACTGGAATGCACTGTGTCAGCCACATAGAGAGGACATCAATGTAATGACTGAGTGTGTGATTGACTACATAAAGTTGTGGGTAGATAACACCATCCCTACCAGAACAGTAAAAAAATATACAAATAATAAAACATGGATAACCACTAATCTGAAGGAACTGCTTAACAAGAAAAAACAAGCCATGAAGATGGGAGCCAATGAATTAATGATGAGCATACACAGCAAAAATTGATATCTAAATAAGTCATTTTCTTTCTTAATATAATTGCATTTTGTCCTGAATTAAGACGGTAAGTGAGACACTTGGAACAAGGCAATTTACATTTAAAATAAGAAAAATTAACTGCATTGTCTTATTACAAGTGCATTTTATCTAATTATCTGATTTTAAGAGTAAATATACTCATTCAATTGGCCAGTCATCTCATTGACATTCTTAAATTAAGGGTCTAGATCGTTTTTGCAGTGTACAGAAGCAACTTAACCCTTTAAAGCCCAATCCAAGAATAAAACAAAACAGACAATTACTTTTTTTTGGTTTAAAGTCCTTATTTGGCCTTTTAACAAAATATGTAAAAATAAAAAACAGAAATACATTTTGATATTAATAATTTATTACTATGCAATAAGTCAAGATTATTTTTTGTGTAGTCTTCTGCCCTCTGTTATCAGGTATATCTGATTTTGTACAATAGGATTTTGAGCAAAGTTTTTACCATTATGCAAAAGGTGTCAGACGCAAAATATTTCAGAAACCGTATGTATCAAATATGATACATTTGGCATTACAGGGTTAAGGTCAAAATAACATAAAGTGAGGAGGCATACAGGAAGAGGCTGGAAATGATATCAGAGACGCGCGGTGACAGATAAAGAAGATCACAGGCTTCAAGCAGAACAATGACCAGACAGAGGGAAGTCTGGACAGAACCAATGAACTGAAAACGTTCTTCAACAGATTCAGTTCAGTAAAAAGCTCAGCATCTTTCTCTGCTGCCCAGTCACATGGACACCCTGCCCCTCTCTGCCATTGACTCTCTTGCATTGATTGTTATCAGCCAGATCAAGAGATAGTGTTGTTCTCTCCAACTTTCACATGTCTGTCTCTATAATTCAAGTGAAGAGGCAACTGGAGAGACTGAATCGGGATTAAATCAGTAGGTCCTGTTGGTGTCAGCCCTAGAGTCCTGAAGGCCTGAGCAGAGCAGCTCTGTGGGATTCTACAGCACTCTTCAACCTTAAGGCTGATTTATACTCAGAAACCAGGTCGCCTCTGTCTGTCGCAGTGGATGCAAATATGCCATCATTCAACTGCTTCAACAAACCCACTATCATTTAGACAAGGCAGACAGCACTGTGAGGATCATGTTCTTTGCTTTTTTCCAGTGCTTTTAACACAATTCAGCTTTACTGACTTGGTGAGAAACTCCAGAAGACCCAGGAGGAGGCATCAACAATCACCTGGATCAAAGACTACCTGACAAACAGACCACAGTTTGTTAGTGACTCATCTGTCAAATCAAGTAGTCATCAGCACAGGAGCACCACAGGGGACGGTACTCTCTCCATTCCTTTTTACTCTGTACAGGTCTGACTTCCAGTACCAGACAAGAGTCCTGCCATCGGCAGACATACTCAGATGACTCTGCAGTCATTGGGTGCATCAAAGATAAACAAGAAGCTGAGTACAGAGAGCTGGTGAACTGCTTTGTTGCATGGTTGTGAGAACAACCATCTAATCCTGAATGTCAACAAAACAAGGGAGATGATTGTAGATTTCAGAATAATCAGGAACAAATTCAATTCTGTTTACTTAATGGGAGAAGAAGTGGAGATGGATGAGGACTATAAATATCTTCTTGTTCACCTGGACAACCAACTTAACTAGAGACAACTGTGAAGAAGCATTTGTATCAAGATGCTGCATATCTTCTATCAGTTTGTATAGAATGTGATCTCTTCATCATTATTTACACACAAATGCACAGATGTTGCAGGAAGACGTACCGAAAGGGCTATGTTATTTCACTGCAAAACACAAGAGGGACAATCATGAACTAGCTAGGATTGTGTGTGTCCGTGTGTCAGTTTGACGAGCTTGTTAACCCTCTACAACCCCTCATCCAATGCCGGACGACACACATTTCACCCGTGAGTGTTTCCGAAAGACTGGCTGTAGCGTTGTGCGTTTCGGCTTTGGGTGCAAACCAACAGACAATCGCACAGAGCTACAAGCTAGCACTCTCTGGGATGGCTGATATGCCAGCTGATGTGCCAGGCGTTGTGGACAGAGCCCACAATGCCTGGCACATCAGCATTTCTGCCATTACGTACCAAACAGGAAATACGCACAGTGTAGAGCAGATGTAGTATTGACAAATCAGAGGCCTCCTTTCTGTCATCTCTGCAACGCTATCAGCGGACTGTCTGCGGTCACCTACAATTTTGCGGAAGTGTACCAGAGTGTCTACAGAAGGTGGGGAAGCATATCTGCGTTAACTGCGACCAGTGTTGTGCCTGAACGCTTTCATTGAACGAAAGTTCATGAACTCGTTCATATTTTGGGCGAACGTGAACTGAACGTACTGTATTACTGCCTGATGAACGTTATTGTGAACTCGTTCATTCTGGTGTCTGTGAACGGTACGCTCTCTCAGTTCA
>NW_015150902.1:197010-199629 GCF_000732505.1 Cyprinodon variegatus | reverse complement strand
AATGATGAACTATGAACTGAACTAGTTCATTTTAAAATGTGTGAACTGAACTTTGAACTAGTTCACGTAGAAAGAGAACTTTCCCAACACTGACTGCGACACACAGGCAGACGACCTGGTTTCTGAGTATAAACCAGACTTAACCCTGTCTAGACTTAGACTTCCTTTATTGTATTGCACAAAAAACACAAGGTGAATCTTAACAAGGAAATGTTGATTACTTGGCTACCAGTGTAAAAGAGCTAAGACCTTATTCCTGCACAATAAATATGTTTTCTATGAGTAAGAGCTAGCTATATACAGGGTAAGAGTATATATATATACATATATATTGCACTGAGTTATTGAAAATGAAACATTAAATTGAAGACAAAACTAAACTAAGCTGCATGTATTGTCCATGTCCATGGGGGAAGGAGTGTTATGTGGCGTTAAGCAGTCTGATGGCTAGGGGGAAGAAACTGTTCAGTAGTCCGGTCGTTCTGCAGAAGATGCGGTTAGGCAGCGCCTGTCCGCGATGTTCTTGATGCAGGGGAGCGGCGCCCCCGTGATCTTCTCCCCTGTCCTCACCACTCTCTGTAGATACTTCCAGTCAGTGGCCCTGCAGCTCCCAGACCAGATGGAGATGTAGCTGGCTATGTTGGGTTTCTAATCCCCCAACTCCCCAACATACACCCCCCCAATACGCACACACACTTCTTCTGATTCACATAAAAGTATCAGAAAATAAGAAGGTCCTGAGGAAACCCAAACAGAAGATAGATGCATGTAATGATGTGCAGTAATCAGTTACTACTCTGAATTGGGATAACTTAAACGTTATGCCTTTTGTAGCATGTGTGGGTGTTTCAAGTATTACCTCTACCAGAAACACAGCAACACATCTGCTTTGTTTCACATATGCAATGCCTGGTTTCCATCAGTCATGTCCTGGACAAGACTCTTCTTTTCCCCAGGGGCCAAAGCAAGCGATTAAACAGTAACACACAGCTGATTTTAAGCTTTTGTTCATTTTTTGGATGGATGATATGAATATCTATCCCAGATTCTGATGGCACCTGATATTCTACAGCCTTGGAAAAACAATCATGTTGCATCTCAGATTTTGTTTTCACAACCAAATGATTTGAAATTTGCTTTTAAATGTTGGTTGTACCTGAAAATATTCAAATTTGTCAGTTTCTCTGATATTACCATTTATTCACAGCAGAAAATTACAGTTGCATTAATTCAAATGATCAAACGAGTGACACCATCCCCATCTGCTCGAGACAATGTTGTCAACAAAGTGCAAATCACCACCATGTCTTTTGAGATTGCCCAAAAATTCAAGGTTTTTGGTCAACAATACACAACTCATTACCAGAGGTGTCAAGTAGTGAAGTAAATTGTCTATATACCAAAGTGAAGGATTGTTATATAGACAATTAAATTGTCTATATAACAATGTTATACATTATAAAACATGGATGCATAAACACCTAATTTTATTTCAGTGTTAAATTCTATTTAAAGTAACAGATAATTAAGTATGTCTCCAGACCTTTACTGGTTGATGATTTTCTTTATTCGGATTTTTAATGTTTATAAATATTTATTTCACGCAGTGTGCTCCATCCAATGCAGATCATTACACCATCCGCATCTAGTGAAAACTAGTGTAATTGGATGAGGCATATAACGCAAACACTCATTGGTTAGCTAAAGGAAATCATCAGAAGCAAGCAGGTGTTCTTCAAACTGCAAACGTGAATTGTCTATGCCATGCTACAATGATGGATTTAGAAAAAGATGCTGAAATGTCTGAAAGGTCGGACACAGGCGAGAGCGTATCGGGAGACGGAGACCAACAAGACCTCCCTCATCCTTGGCCCTATCTCAAAGAATTTTTAGAAATTGTCGAAAAAATTAGCTTTTAATTCATATAGTGGCATCTGGCTGTTTTTTTTTTTAAAGGTTGCTTTATACTTTTATACTTTAAGTAGTTTTTGGAGCACATACTTTTTTACTTTTACTTGAGTAAAGAGGTCAAATTGATACTTCAACTTTTACCAGAGTGTTTTAAACTGCAGTATCTATACTTCTACTTAAGTAACAAATCTTTGTACTTTTGACAACACTGCTCATTACAAGACATTTTCGGAGAGGATTTGTTACTGGACTTTAAAGTTGTAGGGAAATTATATTTAAATGTCAAATCATTCTGGCTTAAACATGTATATAAATGTACTCTTTATCAGACCATACTGTCTCAAATGTTAGAACATTTCTATTTAAAAAAAAAATCCTGTCTTAAAATCTGTGTGTTTTTTTCATTATCTTATGCAGGTCACTAAGTTATACGTCAGCCTTAACACCTAAATTCAGCCACTCATAAATCAACGGTCATCTGTCAATCAAATTTTTTCGGTCATAGCATCTTGATTCAAGGGCTCAAACATGTACGGCTGTAAGCCTTCTACACCAAACCAAGCTTCTGCCGCCCTGGCATCCTCTTCCACAACATCTTCGTCCCGCTTTCCTCCTCTAAATAAAAACTGTATGATGGAGGAGACTCATCCACGACCTCTGACACTAAACTCTCCTCCTCTTGCATGTTTCCTCTGTCCATAGCGTTCC
>NW_015150902.1:191429-193987 GCF_000732505.1 Cyprinodon variegatus | reverse complement strand
GACACTAAACTCTCCTCCTCTTGCATGTTTCCTCTGTCCATAGCGTTCCTTGACAGTGTCGTTTCTAAGTCACCAATTTAGTGCTACTTGGTCCCAATGGAATTTCTCATTGGGAACCTACTAGCACTAAGTTGCTAACTGGTTAGCAAGATGCTTCCAAAAAACGGCCACAACCAAACTAGCTTGCAAACCTTTCACCACAACTATCACGCCCCCTTGATAAACGACCAATTACATTCACTTTATTCACTCTTATAAAATAATCCACCGCTCGGGAGAATTCAGAAATGCAACCGTTGGAACAGCTGCTTCCCTACGACTTTAAGACTTTGTATCTGGGATGTGTTCCTCAAGACTGGCTGAAAGTGGACAAATATTCAATGAACATCCTCTTAGTGGCCAGCAAAAAAACTATCACGAGGAAATGGCTACAACCAGAAAGCCCAACACTTGGTACGTGGGGAGACATTGTGGTGGAAATATATAAGATGGAACAAATAACAGCCTATGTTAGCCTAAAAATGGAACTCTTCTTAGAGCAATGGTTGAAATGGTATTTCTTTGCTCCAGCCAAATGGCCTAACAGCCCTACTTTATCACTATGACATTATAATGTAAAATGTATCCTATTGTATGAACACGTATGTGACAAACTCCCTGTATGTACATAGTTCTATTCTTAAGGTGTGTTGTTCCCCTCTACCCCTTTCCCTGGAAAAAAAAACAAACAATAATATATACAATAAAAAATGAAAAAATTATGAATAAAGTCTATATGTCATATGATGTAGATAGTCGAAGAAAAAGTCTAGAAAACATATTTTCCAAGTTACAAACTGTAAGTTAAGCTACATAATGAGAATGAGAGTGTTGGCCTAGTGGGTTAGAGCAGTGCGCTTGTACTCTGAGAGGATTGCAAGTACCCTGTTTGATCCCAACAGCCTGCACTCTGGGTTCCTGAGGAAAACCCTTAACCCCACACTGCTCCCTGGGCGCCGCACAATGGCAGCCCTTTGCTCCCCAAGGGGATGGGTTGAATGCCAAGTGTGAGTTTCCCCACTGTGGGGCAATAAAGGGGTTATGCAAGCAGAACAGAAAATAAAACCTATAGATATTCATCTCAAAACTTCAGAGGTTTGATAAGTGTGTTCATCGTACACATGGAATACTTGGTTGATAGAGGGAAGCGAGCAGAACTCTAGAATTTCCTGGTCATTGGATGAGTTGACTGTGGACATCAGCAAACATGTTGGACTTAAAAAGGTTCTCTGATTAACATTGACTGTGGAAACTTCACCATGGACTTAAAATCTCAGAAAGAGAACTTTGGGCCAATAAGCCACAGTCCATTTCATTTCTCCCTGAGCCCAGTTAAAAATCCACACTGTATTGCCAAAAGTATTTGCTCACTGACCCAAATTAATGGAATCAGGTGTTAAATTAACTTCCATGGCCATAGGTGTATACGATCAACTGTCTCGGCATGTTGAGTGATGTTCCAAATATTTGCGAAAGAATCGCTTTCAGGACCTCAAGGATTCCAACACTGCACTGTGCGAAGCTGCTGTGATTTTTTCACTCCTTAATATTCCACAGTCTGCTGTGTCATAACAAAAAAGAACAACAGCAACTCGGCCATGAAGTGGGAGGCTACATAAACTGAAAGAGAGGGTCAGCAGATGATGAAGTTCATAGTGTTAGGGTCCAGAGTTCAAGCTCCACTCCCACAGACTGCCACTCTGGGTCCCTGAAAAAGACCCTGAACAAGACCCTACACTACTCCCTGGGCTCCCCAAACCCATTAAGGATAAATGCAGAAAGTGAATTTCATTGCTTTGTACCTATGCCAGTGTAATGACAATAAAGTTGAATTCTATTCTTCTATTCTAAGTGTCTGGTGTGGATGAACTTGACTGGCCGGCACAGAGTCTTGACCTCATAGAACACCTTTGGGATAAATCAGAGCTGAGACTGAGAGCCAGACCTTCTCGGCCAAAGTCAATGTGTAACCTCACGCATGTGATTCTGGAAGAACGGTCGGAAAATCCCCATAAACATTCCTAAACCTTTTGGACAGCATTCCCAGCGGAGGTCCATGTCCATGGCATAGACACAAGGTTTTATAGGAGCGGTCAGGCAGGGACCAGTGAGCTCTGAGAGGTGGATAAAGTCAAACTACATTTTCCTAAAGCTCTTGCTAAGAAATAAACACATTTATTTACATCTACGTTGTTCACATTAAAGGAATATTGATGAGTGGCTTTGAGTTCTGGGGGGGAAACATTTTATCTCTTGGCTCTGTGTGTGCACTTCTACTGTTTATGTATTCAGTTAGCTTAGGTTTCAGTTAGCTTCAGCTCTATACTTTGATTATGGATAAAAAGGTTTTCAAGTTTATGAGGGGAAGAGGAAGGCCTCAGAAGAAAATAAGATATAGACCAGAGTTTACATGGGATATTCTTATATGCAATGGTAGGATCCAAAAAAATGACAAGTGTTTCTTAACTTTATTGCTGGAAAGATTTTCCATTAAACATTTATCAACAATTGCAGCATTA
>NW_015150902.1:181030-190681 GCF_000732505.1 Cyprinodon variegatus | reverse complement strand
CAGGCAGAGACCAGTGAGCTTGAGCTCTATACTTTGATTATGGATAAAAAGGTTTTCAAGTTTATGAGGGGAAGAGGAAGGCCTCAGAAGAAAATAAGATATAGACCAGAGTTTACATGGGATATTCTTATATGCAATGGTAGGATCCAAAAAAATGACAAGTGTTTCTTAACTTTATTGCTGGAAAGATTTTCCATTAAACATTTATCAACAATTGCAGCATTATTATATCAATATAAACAAATTTTAATTCATACTTTTGATCTATTTTATATTCATCTGTAATAACATAGAACACTGCTAGACGACAGCAGCTCCCGATAACATAACATTTTCTTCTGCCAAATAAAACACAAACTAAAGGAGCAAAAATTCTGTATTTATAATTTTTAATGTCAGTATGTTGTAATTTTATTCTTAATATACAAACAACTTGAATTCTTAATTAGCTAGAGCGTTCAACTTTAGTGTAATACTGGTGCCACCCTCTGTTTTAGAGAGGAACTGCTTGTGAATTATGTCCAGATGGGATCACCTGGTCTAGGGGTGACCATGGCCACCTCTATGAATTAGGAATAGGATTCCACTTAAGCTCATATATGAATCAATCAGTGGAGTGAATACTTCTAGCACTCTAGTGTAGCTGATGATAACTCTGGGGCTTGACACAAGGAATATTGCCACCTATATTCAGGATTTTTCTGTGTTTAGTGGCTATCAGTGCAGTCAGTCTGACCTCAATCTGACGTTTCTGAAGCTTTTTGCAATTCTTTTCATGTAATATATTTTTTTCCCTCCACCAAACTTACTATGAATATGCTTGGACACAAATATCTTCAAAATACAACTTATTTTACAACTGACCAAGTGTCTTACTCTCCTTGTTGGGATGGCAATGGCTTCTTCTGAACTTCTGTCCTATAAGGAGTTTTATCTACTCAATAAATGTTTATAACCATGTTGATATTTGTGTTACTTTTTTCCCCCTGAATAGTTAGTTGATCCTTTTGAAGCACAGCCAGAGATGTCAAAGGTTTCTAAACACCCAACTGTTTCAAACTTTAACTTTTTGTGCTGCACTTTTACTGTATGCTCTATTCAATTCAGTTCAGTTCATTTATATGCCGCCAATTAACAACAGGTCATCTCAAGGCACTTTACAATTCACCGGTTCATACAGTCAAATTGATTTCTCTAACATGGTAGGCCTACTAAACCAGAAAATAAAAAATATTAAAGTGTATTAATATTTTTGCTATATGCACAAGGAATCTAATAAATGTAAATATTGACACTTTTTTTTTGCTTTTGTACAGTTTCGACACCGTCACCCTCATCCCCTCCTCTCTCCGCCCTGCATGTCGCCGATTGATGACGTTTCCTCCTGCGGTTTGGCACCGCGGTGGTGTTTACGGCTAGCTGCTAGCTGATACAAATATGTGACACATAAAGCTGCAGGAACAGAAGTCGTTTTTCATATAAACTCAAACACAAAACCCCTTCATAATGACCAACAGGACATCGTATTTCTATGACCCGGACGTGGGCAACTTTCATTACGGTCAGTCTTTATGGTACCATGAAAGGAGGCGGCTATTAGCTAGCTTCATGCTAACAGCTATAATCAAATCTGTTGTTTTTTATTCATTGCCTGTACGGACGACGTATAGAACATTTTCTGATGCATTTAAAGTTATTTAGTGCTCGTTTTTATTTTTAATAATCCTCGATCTTTGCATTAAAGATACCGGTTGTTGGATACAGACTAGCCTATTAGCTTACTTTGGTTCCTATGGCATCACATTGAAATCTTTATTATTATTTATATATTTACTTTATTTTTTTTATTTAACAGAGCCACTAATTCATGTCAATGTGACTGTTTATCCCCCAAAATTCAGACTTTCCTGAGATCTTTGAAGACATCTGAACTTATTGAGGATTTTTTGCATTAGATGCTTGGGCTGCTTTTCAGACATTATTTTGTCTCTTCTTTCTTTTCCTTTTTTCAGTGTTTTTGCTCATTTCTGGCTAAATGTCAAAATTTTCCATTATTTTTTGTGTTATGTGTTTAAATCTTACTAGGAAAATAACCTTAACAGCGATTTAATGTAGTTTAACAGCTGATGTTTTCTAAAGATCTGTGTTTTTTAATCACAGTCCTTAAGGAAAGTGTCACATCATAATAGAGTAACAGTAAGACCGTTTTTTCGGTGTGGTCCTGTTTCTCTCACTGTGACTGGCTGGATGAGTAACCTTTTAAAAAAAACAGCCAGATGCCACTATATGAATTGAAAGCTGAATTTTTCGACTATTTATAAAAAAAAATTGAGATAGGGCCAAAGATGAGGGAGGTCTTGTTGGTCTCCGTCTCTATCTCCAGATACGCTCTTCCCTGTGTCCGACCTTTCAGACATTTCAACATCTTTTTCTGAATCCGACATCGTAGCATGGCATAGACAATTCATGTTTTCAGTTTGAAGAACACCTGCTTGCTTCTGATGATTTCCTTTAGCTAACCAATGAGTGTTTGCGTTATATGACTCATCAATTCCAATTTCCAAATCCAATGACACTAGTTTTCACTAGATGTGGATGGAGCCAATGATCTGCATTGGATGGCGCACATGACGTGAAATAAATATTTATAAACATTAAACCAGAGGGTCACAAATTAAAAATCAGAATAAAGAAAATCATCAACCAGTAAAGAGCTGGAGACGTATTTAATTATCTGTTACTTTAAATAGAATTTAACACTGAAATAAAATTAGGTGTTTATGCATCCATGTTTTATAATGTATAACATTGTTATATGTTATATAGACAATTTAAACGTGAAATAGATATTTATAAACAGTAAACCGAAGCCAAGAGTAATGAGTAACTTTTGTTTTAAAAATGTAAGGAATAGAAAGTACAGATACTTGTGTGAAAATTTAATGAATAGAAGTCAGAAGTAGGAAGAAAAATAAGTTATGGAGTAAAGTACCAATACCTAAAAAGTGTACTTAAGTACAGTTATGAAGTATTTGTTACTTGACACTTTTAGTTTCCTGGACGGGGCTGCTTTCTACAGTTGCCCTTTCTATCTCTGCTTCTGTCTCCTTGAAACCCAGTCGGCCTCAGCAGATGGCCGCTCACACTGAGCCTGGTTCTCCTGGAGGTTTTTTCCTGTTAAAAGGGAGTTTTTTCTCTCCACTGTCGCTACAAGCATGCTTAGTGTGAGGGATTGCCTTCTAGTGTATGAGCCGATGCAATCAGCTGGTTTTCCTTAAATAGAAAACTTTGAATCAATGTGACTGGATGATCTGGTGAACTATAAAGTGCCTTGATATGAAATGTGCTGTGAATCGGCGCTATAGAAATAAACTGAATTTAATTGAGTGTTTAATGTGGGATGTGGGCTTCCAACAGGTACCGGGCATCCCATGAAGCCTCACCGTTTGTCTTTGACACACAGCCTGGTGTTGCACTATGGGCTTTACAAGAAAATGATGGTAGGTGGCGGTCAACACTAAGAGCTGTTTTGTTTTACAGCCTGTGGTAACGTGTAATCTACTGTCACCAACCAGGTTTTTAAACCGTACAAAGCCTCACAGCATGACATGTGTCGCTTCCACTCTGAGGACTACATCGACTTCCTGCAGAAGGTCAGCCCCAACAACATGCAGGGCTTCACAAAAAGCCTCAACACCTTCAATGTAGGAGATGACTGGTGAGAGCCGCTGTTTTTCACCCCTCGCTTTGTTTTGCAGGATAACTGACTCTGACTAATCTATATTCACTCTATACTCTTGCATTTCAGTCCTGTGTTTCCAGGTCTGTTTGAGTTCTGCTCAAGATACACAGGAGCATCTTTACAGGGAGCAACGCAGCTCAACCACAAGGTGACAAACATGCTGCAAATATCTGAACGTAGCAGATTCAGGCCTCTTCTATCAAAAACATCACAGCCACTTATTTATTTGAGGTCTTTGATGAGATCTATATAACAAACATGTTATTTGTTTTGGAAGAAAAACACTCCCACTCTGCTCCCTGGGCTCCGCACAATGGCAGCCCACTGCTTCCCAAGAGGATGGGTGAAATGCAGAGAGTGAATTTCCCTATTGTGGGACAGTAAAGGAATTTACATTATATAAAGAGGGTGAGGTCTGTCTGTGACAGAGAGGGCAAGGTGGGCTGCTGATAAATGAAACTGAAAAAGTTCTTGATCAAAAAGGTTTTGAGTTTTAACTTTACTGTTTTGTCCAATTTTAGTTTCTTTCTCATCAGCCTCAGTACAAACGCTCGCTCTTGACCAATAGAAACGTTGCTAACGTCCAGCAGAACAATAGATTCCTCAGTCCAGGAGAAAGCCTCAACATAAAAATGTTGTCTTTACTGCTAAATCATCCAAACTGCTTTTTCATTTGCGTCTCCAACGCTGCTCATTCTGTTACTTAATTAAAATGATAACAAAGGAAGGTTTAATATTTAAATTTCTATAGATGTCCCAGTTAAACGCTATTTTAACTTATTCACAAATGAATGAGTCTTGGAAATGATAATGAAATATACACTTTGGATTGTTTATTTCAAATTTGATTTATAATTAAAAAAAATGCAGCTTTATTTTAAAGATAAAAAGCATTTCTCTCCCAGCTTTGCTCTTTAGTTTAGTTCTAGACAGGTCTTGGAAAAAGTGTTGCTTCATTCAAAGTCTCTATAAGCTCAATCCTTCCTAAATGTGTTTAAAACGTTTATCCATTTTTTATTTCTGAGTCTCCATGAAGCATTTCTTTGTTGCTAAAATCCTTTTTTTTTTTTCAGATTTGTGATATCGCCATCAACTGGGCTGGAGGATTACATCATGCCAAAAAGTTTGAGGTGAGACCAAACAGTAGATCCAGCCAATGGCGTAACGACACAACAATAGACCCATAAGCAACATTATCTGGGTGGGCCCCAAATGAAATACAACACCTGATAAAGGTTCAGGATACGGCGACAGTTCCATGAATCATCCAAGAAGATATAATTATGCAATTCTCAGCAGTATATTATCACACATCACACACTGGAAAAATAGATACTGTGCACCTTGAATTGAACCGTTGCAGACAGCACACCACATGTTAGCACAACAAACCATGGGGCTACCTTGAGCTTCACAGCCCCCCTCCTCCCCGACGCTCTCTCCATTCATCTCCTGGTCGCCATCTTTACTCGCTGTAGCAGCAACGTCCTCCTCTCCCTCTTCGGTTTTTTTTTGAAAGAACATGTTTTTTTTTTGGGAAGTTTTTTCCGTTCTTCCAGCAGCTCCTCTTTTATTTTCTGAAATCCGCTTAAGTACCTGTTTTTGGTATCCATCATCGCTAACATTGTATGTAACGGTTATGGTTTTAATCTACACTCTGGATTACCCATAATTTCAAGTCCATAATTCCAAATAAAACACTCAAATACATCGTTCTTTTAAGATCTTTATTGCGGTTTAAAACACATTATATGAGTGTTTTTTTTTTGTTATATCTTAAATTTTATTGATTCTAAAACAGAGCAAATACACAACATACAAGGACAATTAACAGTTTTTATAGTATGAAATTGTGTTGTGAGACTTTTTTACTTGAGTAAATCTTTCACAGGACCACAGCGTTTGCTGAAAATGTCTTTTTGGAGTTTTAACGAGTATGTTATCTTTTCCATTTGGTATAATTCCCTAACAATTTGGACCCATAAGTTGTAGGAAGGTTGTTTCCACTTAACTGTGATGCATTTCAGGGCTGTTGTAAGAAGAACAGTTAAGACCTATGATTTAACTCGTCCTTGCAGCCCAACTGAGTATTGCAACCGTTACATCCTTGGGGATAACCTCTTGAAAGATTTGGTTTATCGCCTTCTACACATCATCCCAAAAGGTTTGCAATTTGTGGCATGACCAGAACGTGTGTATGATGGGGGAGTGCAGAGCCAGTTTCTCCAACACAAACTTGGTACTTTAGGATCCATTTCAGCTAATTTATTATATTTTTTTTTTACCACCCGTCTAATGAACTATACACAGTTATTAACATAGTAATTAAAAGTACCACTGTCTGCTTTTCTATTGGTGTCGTGTTTAAACGGCTCACCATCATGTCGAATTCTAGCATGTGTTGTGGTATAAATACGGTCTGGTCCGGTCAGTCACTTCTGTATCAGGTGGGTTAAGAGGAATTTTTTGCACCATTATATGTGCAAATAGACGTCCTAGTCTACAATAGCGTAGAGGGCCTACCAGGTGTCAGTGATGAGGCCCCTAAGAGGTCGTGTTCCCGTAGGCAACTGCTGTCTCTGCTTACCGATATCTACGCCACAGGATTCAGCCTCATTGGCTTCAGGCCGGCTGGAACCAGTTTAACTCCATCATGTCTGCTTTGTGTTTGCAGGCGTCTGGCTTCTGCTATGTAAATGACATCGTCATCAGCATACTGGAGCTTCTCAAGTACGACCCTGCTTCCTCTAAATGATGCTGCTCGTTTGTTTTCACACATTTGACTCGTTTTTTTCTTCTTTCCAGGTACCATCCGCGGGTGCTGTACATCGACATCGACATTCACCACGGCGACGGCGTTCAGGAAGCCTTTTACCTGACTGACCGCGTCATGACCGTGTCGTTTCATAAATACGGAAACTACTTTTTCCCCGGAACAGGTAAGTGCTGCAGCTTGATGTTATAGTCGTTCTGTATGTGTGGACGCACTGAGCAGGCGTGGGTGTTCCCTGAAGGTGACATGTACGAGGTGGGGGCTGAGAGCGGCCGATACTACTGCCTCAACGTTCCTCTGAGAGACGGCATCGACGATCAGAGTGAGTGAAACGGTCGGTCGGTCGGTCGTCTGAAAGGTTCGCTGTGTTTACGGCTGTCTTCCTTTCAGGCTACAGGCAGCTCTTCCAGCCGGTGATCAAGCAGGTGGTGGATTATTACCAGCCCACCTGCATCGTCCTGCAGGTTGGTCGCTTGTTTTAGGGCCGTTGGAAGCAGCTCAGGTCGATTTCCGTTCGTTCATGAAACTGTTTGTGTTTGCAGTGCGGAGCAGATTCTCTGGGCTGCGACAGACTGGGCTGCTTCAACCTCAGCATACGAGGACACGGGTGAGTCTGCTGCACCAAACGCTGCTGCTTCCACTCGCTGATCCCTGCCTCATTCTCCGTGTTCTTTTCAGGGAGTGTGTGGAGTTTGTAAAAAGTTTTAAGATCCCTCTGCTGGTTCTCGGAGGAGGAGGATACACGGTGAGGAATGTGGCCCGCTGCTGGTGAGTGAAAGACAAACCAGAGATGGAAAAACAACTTTAAAAGTCCAGCCTCCTGGTAAACTTCTCTGTCGTTACCTGTAGGACCTTTGAAACGTCTCTGTTGTTGGAGGAATCCATCAGCGATGAGCTGCCTTATAGCGGTGAGCTACAAGACCTGCAGCTTTTTCAACCAGACTTCTTTAAAGTCTGTAGAGCAGGATATGAACAGCTAACACCAAGAATGATCTGAAATTCTTTCTTTCTCCTGCAGAGTATTTTGAGTACTTTGCTCCTGACTTCACGCTGCATCCGGATGTGAGCACCAGGATAGAAAACCAGAACTCCAGACAGGTAGATCGATGGTTCTCACAGACGCTTTGATGCTGCGTTCAGGGGCGTCTGGTTTGCATGCAAATTCTATGGTGGAGCGTGTTTAGCGAACTTTAAGCAACTCAACACGTCGCATCAAGCTGTTAGGGAGGCTGATCCAGGGTCTGCTGATAAACAATATTACTAATCATGATGACCTCGCTGACATTTTAAAGTGGACTTTTATGTTTAAAACATTTAAACTATGGGGTAGTATAAACATCTTTTAAAAATTTATTTGTGGCCTAAATTTCTAAATATAAGTCAAAATATTTAATTTAAGAATTGTATTTGTTTCTTGTTGTTAGCTCGTGCATGTAACAGATGTTTCATCTGCAAATAACGTTCAGAAGTTAGAAATTTACAACTTTTCTAAAAATACAAATCACTGATTTCGAAAACAAAACATTTTGAAGTATGACTCTATGACCCCTGATGAAGGTGTTGTTCTGTAATGTCTAACATTGTATTTCTACAGATGATCAGTTGTCAGATTAATGTACGAGCCGAGAACAAAGAACAAATCTTACTTTTGTTTTAAATTATTGACTCATTCACAAATTTTGAGATCTTAGACACATTTTTTCCACACTCTCTCCACTGCATCTGACATTGAATACTGGCGAAGAAAAGTAGCGAGGTTCGCTCCTCCTGAGGCATCTGTAACCCTGTGCTCAGCGTGCTGCAGGCTTTAGGCTCCATGTTGACTCTAAAAGTGTTTGGTCTGAGCGCAGCATCAGGCCTGTTTCCTCATTGAAAACATTCTAGGGACGATTCAGTGTGAAAATGATGGATGAGTCCAGCTCTAAATAGATATGAAGAAGCTATTTGCCAAGCTTGTTTTGTTCAGTCTGGGAAAACTGAAGCTGTGTTTGTGTCCCTCAGTACCTGGAGCAGATCCGGCAGACCGTGTTTGAGAACTTGAAGATGCTGAACCACGCACCCAGCGTGCAGATCCACGACGTTCCCTCAGACATGCTGAGCTACGAGCGCAACGACGAGCCCGACCCCGATGAGAGGGGAGCCGAGGAAAACTACACCCGGTCAGTGGTTAGCCGTGCTAGCATGCTTCCTCCACGTTTGAAGGACTTTGTAAACATGACGTCTTTGTGGTTCCCACAGGCCCGAAGCAGCAAACGAGTTCTACGATGGCGACCATGACAACGACAAAGAGAGCGACGTTGAAATCTGAAACGCTGCAGCTTCCCTGAGAATCAGCGGATTCATGCAGGCAGCTAACGGAACGTTGCTGAGATTTTCTCACCACTCGGAAGTTGCTTTTTTTTTATGGATTCTGACATGTTTTTGGTATTTTATGATCAACGTTGCGTTTTTTCTGTGTAATCCTGATGTTTGTGCTTTTGTATCTGAAAGGTTTTTGAATCCATTGATTCGTGTGCGTCAGACCGGGTCAGACCAGCCGAAAACTCTCCCGGCTTTATGGATCAGTTTAAAGTCACCACTCGGTTTTTTAAGTAGCTGTGATTTATGCGACGTGTTCACATGTGAAACCCAAACAAAGCTTGGTTACACGTCCCGCCTGCAGTCTGGTATAGACTCGTTAGAGTTTTGATAGTTTTGTTAATAAAAACTGAATCAGTGACGGTGTCCACAGCTTTCTATTTCCCACCACTAGAGACTGAATTTTGTTCCATTAATGGTTTGGTACATATGAGCAAAATGAAGGAATCCAGCAATGAAATGTTGAAACACCTCAATAAAAAAAGCCAAAAGGTTTGGAGAGTAGATTTGTTTCTTTAGATATTTTTTTTATTTATTTATATTTTTCCTTTTTTTTTAAAAACAAACAAAAACATTTTATATAAAAAGAAAAAAAGTCAGATTGAGTTTGATGAATTGCATTCCTTTCATAGTTCGCTTTGGACAATGACTGATAAAAAAGGTTTCTAACGTGACGTCCAACAGAAAAGCATCTTTGCTCCAGAGGAAAACCCGCTTTATGAAGAGAACGTGATCCGTAAAGCGCAGTTGGAAAAGTGCCATTTAGAAAACTTGATCT
>NW_015150902.1:176101-180427 GCF_000732505.1 Cyprinodon variegatus | reverse complement strand
TATAGGTTTGTTTGGACTGGGCTTCAAGTAAAGAGGATGAGATCTGAAAAAGGAAACAAAACCCTAGATATGTTATATTTTAGAATTGGGTTTAAAGAATATCACACATTAGATAGATCTGTTTGAGTTTAAACTTCCTGGGATTAAATAAGGGCTGGACTGGGAACAATCTGTGGTTTTTGAGCAGAGACAGATCCACCTGGTATTAATGAAAGGTAGTGATGGATCCAGCAACAGCGATGCATTGAGACCATAGAGCAAAACACTACAAACGTATCTGTCAACATGACGCATCTGCTAAAAAAAAATCTCATCTTTTGTGATTCATCGTTAAAATTATCAAGAATTTTGGAGCAGCCTAAAAGGAATAGAAACATTTCAGTCGTTGCATTTTAATTTTAATTTTCTCATTGTGTCATCCTTTTCCTCTTAGTTATCACTCAACTTATCTGAATTTAAGTTCATTTCAAATTGATTTTTTGTTTATTTACTGTTTTTTTTCTGTAATTATTGTTTTAAAAATCCTAGTCCACCAGCATCCTCATTCACATTTTCCCTTAAATCTTCACATTATGATATATGTTTACATTATTTATTTGCTGCCTCTAAAAATATCAAAGATATAGTTATGAAATAATGCAATATAACCTACAATAATTATATCAGTGTACTAGGTAATCAAATCAATAGTTTAGTCTGTAAAATAAGCTGCCTGTAGTGTCTTTAAATGTCCAGCAGGTGTCAGTATTGTGTGAGAATCAATGCAGCATTAATACAGTTTGGCTTCAAGATGCCTCTTTACCATCACTAATGAAAGGACAGTAAAACCCACGAATACTAACAACCCCTTGTTGGCTTTTTAAGTGTTTATGTTTAAAAAATTGAGACTTACAGCATCAGCCCCCGCCCAATCCTGTTACCTGCAAGAGGCTAATTGTTCTAGTTTACTTCCTGAACAATATATGGCCTTCAATAACATCTAAGAATCGAGACAAAAAAGTAAAAGTAAATCATGATTATTGATGTTCAGATGTTTATTTGTCAGAATATGTGACTGAATTTATATCTTAAAATGTGCTCTTTAAGGTGCTCTCTCTCTGTGAATGAGATTTTTATCAGCCATATACAGTGAAATGACAATGATTCAGGTATTAAAGGGCTCCAGAACAAAAAATTCTCAATTGCTTTTTAGTAGGAACGAAGCTAACCCTGATGAATGAGAAGATGTTACGAGTGTGAGCTATTTCTACTGTTTTCAAGATAAGCTAGTTCATCCATTAACTGATGATAGTAACAAGCTATAGGCTGATAAATTAATGTCTTCAAGAACGTCTTACCAAAATTATTCTAAACTGAAGGGTGACATGTTCACTTTAAAATGATCATTGTCAAAATGACTTCATGATTCTTCCATTTGAAAAGAATTAAATGATTAAAACTCAACATGAAAAAGATAAATTGGAGAAATAAAATACCATTTTAATTAGAAAGTTTTTAGATTTTAAATGGAAATAAAAAATGCAAGATATGTGTTGGAGCTGTTTATTCTTTATTTCTTTATCCATTTGAATATTGTTGATTCCTAAATTTATATTTTTTTTTTTTTTTTTCCGGGTTTTTTTTGCGGTTTATTATTTTTTGTTTTTTTTTTTTTTTTTTTTTTTTTTTTTTTTTTTTTTTTTTTTTGGGTTTTGCCGGGAGTTGTTTTGGTTCGTTCCCTTTTTTGAAGTTTTGGGGTCTTGGAAAGGACCAGGAGGCATTTTGGGTTTGGGGCCTATGGTTTTTACCAGAGCAAGAAGGGTAGGACAAAGGAAAAGTTTGAACTCTGTAATTTTTGGCTGAAATAGAAAATAAACCATCCGGAACAATCATCAAGTTTGGCTATTGAACCTTCTTTTGCCTGCATTCAGAAACTTTACCCCAGTTCCTTAGTAGTGGCTTAATGGAACTTTAATTGGATGTTTGGTTTGGCAAACAATCAACACTAAAATATGTTCTTTGTTGCAACAGAAAATGGAGCTAAATTCTATCCCTACACCACTAGATGGCGACAAAACGTAAAAAAAAAAGACATTTTAGCAGGAGAGGGACTCCCAGTTTAGTTTTAAGTCATTTATTGTTTCATATCACAGTCAGAAACTACAAACACACTCCCACCTACAGTTTAAAATATAATTTGACCTTTAATCCCCCCCACAGTGAGCCAGAAACCTGAACACAGCAAGTCCTGAACAGCATCAGCTTAGGCTAAATGTAAACCATAAATACGGTTCTCATCTCTTAAGGCTCTGATTTTAGCCTTCTGTGGAGATTATTAAGGTATAACTGAGTCAGAGTCTTTCCTCGCATGCACATCAGATGAAAACAAACAAAAATTGTGTTCCAATCAAACCAATTAGAAAGCGCATTTAAATGAGGAGACTGCAACTGTAGGCTGAATAAATAAAGATGATTACAGGAGCTGCAAAAGGACGATATATTCTTTGTAATCGAGCTTGAAAACAGCATCTCTGCTCTGCAGATGTGATCCAATGTAAACATGGAGGACGGGAACTTTGCCCTGAGTGCAGGTTGGTATCAGAACAGCAGCCACTGGTTTCTAAATGCTGCCATCTGTACGCTGAGGGCCAACACTCTGATTTATTTAAACAGAAACTGTATGAGACAAACATTAAAAACAGACAAAGCTTAATCTAGACTACAGCAGCAGATGAGAGGCGAAGGTTAGAAAGATCAAATCTGCTTTCCAGACGTTTCAGAGGCAGCAGTAAGTCAGGATCCATCAGTTACAGTCAAATCTGCGGCGTGGCAGGAGCTCGATGACGGACCTAAAGTGCTGTGCTTCATGGCTGCACTGGTTTCTAACCCTGACCGAAGAAAAAACACGCAACGTTTACCACCTTGCCTTTAAAATACACCTCGACAGGAACATTAAAACCAGCTCATTTAAAGGTTTTACATTATAAATGCAGAATCCATAGAAAGTTTCAAATGTGGTTTGGGAAACACAGCGTTTAGGAAAGCAGTACCGTGAATGGCCACTGGGTGGCAGACATCTAATTCTAAATCTACAGCCCAGAGGCTGCAGGCGGGACAGACACACAGGCTCAAACTAAAAGCTGAGTTCAGCAGCAAACAGCAGTCTCCAATATCAGCCTATTAACCTCAAAATATCTGGATATCATGAAACCTCTGGTGCACTGAGCTCAGAAATAGCTTATTGAAAATAATCCCCTGCAGTATGCACACCATTTCTCCAGCTAAGCTTCTGTGATGCTAAAAATATATATATATATGTATATATCCGAGCTCATTTGTATGTTTACACAACAACGGTTACAGAGGCTTCCAGTCCAGTTGTTCAGGTCTGACTGAAGGTAAACGGAGGAGGCGGCGTTCGGTTTCTACAGCTCTTCGCTCTCGTACAGCGGGGCTGTGTGCTGAGCAGGGCTCTCCACCGTCAGCGCGGGGGCGTGGCTCAGAGAGGACAGCAGCTTCAGGGTCTTGGAGCCCGGAGGGGCCGTTTTCATGGCTGGGGTTGTGCGAGCTGGAGGAGAAACACATGGAAGGGCTAAAAATCAGTAACTGGCAGATTTACAACAAATAACACTAAAATGTGAGCAAGATGTTTTTATCTGGGGGGGAATCTTCTAAATGAGAAGAGAACAAATTCAAAAGTGAAGTGCAGTAGATGCCACCCAGGGAGCCACAAATCTTAACTCTGTCTGGACACGGGCTAAAAATTCTTCTCATGCCACGTGTCTGAAAATAACTCCTGCATGCTGCACAGCGTGGCCGCAGCTCACTGCCAGATATGACCAGAATGTACCCACAGGAACAATGGGTTCCCAAATCTACACGGCTTACTTCTATAGTTTCCACTAAAACATTGAAAAGCTAAAGATAATCTGAACAGATTTAATATTCTCTAAATAAACTATAATTGAAAGCATTACAATATTTGTTTTTCCTTTAATAATGCCAATGGATACAATCACTAATCAGAATATTAGTGTTTTCTTCACTCAGGAACAGCTTCCACACCAAAGAGTTTCAGCAGAACCAGTTAGCATTTAGCCACGCTGAGCTCCATGAGCAGAAAAACTGTTTCAGATTATCTGATCTGGTCGAAATGAGAATAATAAAAAAATAATAACCTTGTAAAGACCTCGATCATATAAAACACTACTTTATTTTCTAGCCACTAGGGCAGGGGTGACCAATTAAAGCAGGGTCTGAATAAAGAAAATCATCAACCAGTAAAGGTCCACAGACATTTTTGATTATGTGTGTCTATCAGGGTTTCCATGGGTCATTTAAATCATT
>NW_015150902.1:172022-174579 GCF_000732505.1 Cyprinodon variegatus | reverse complement strand
TTTTAAGACAGGACTTTTTTAAAATAGAAATTGTCCTAATCTTGGGAAAATATTGTCTGATAAAGAGTACATTTATAAACATGTTTAAGCCAGAATGATTTGACATTTAAATATGATTTCCCATACAACTACTTTAAGATCAGATCTCCATACGCTTCAAAAAAACGCCAAAAAGTAAGAAATGCTTTTTTTTGTACATGACTAAAAGGTTCCACGCTTGTTGACGCAGTTTAAAGTGTATTTTTCATACAAAACTAAAGGGATAAACAGATATTGGCTATCGGTATGCTCATCTGACAGAGCACCATCAGCAGCTGTCCTTTGCTCATCTAAACTCACTTTCTACGGCTGGAGCTCTCCACAGAGCAGATGCTGTGTTATCTGAGAGCAGAAACCTAATAGCTGAGTTCCACTTTCATTGATCCATCTGAGGGACGCATTCTGGCCATAAGCTGAACGACTCGCTCGCCTCACATCTTTAGGTTTCTACTCCCTCTTTTGTCTTTGTTGTGTCTGACAGCAGATGGAGGATGCGATGTGCCTACCACGGCATTGACTGTGTTTGGTTTTACAGCCTTGTTTCTATGGTAACCTGATGCAATCAGACGGGAGCCGCTCAGCAACATTTGCATAGAGGGATGGAGATACTTACTGCCGACGTCCAGCCTGGCGTTGCATGTGGACAGGCCGGCTTCATTGATGGCAGACAGCGTGTACCAACCAGAGTCGGACTTGGTTACTCTGTCTATGAGCAAACACTGCCGACCCGAACCGTCCTGGTACAGACTGCAGGAAAAACAGAAGATCAGAATCAGATATACTTTAATTATCCCAGAGGGAAATTACAGTTGATGATTGGAGTTAGAGATACACAGATGTTTGGAGGCACTTCAGAAAGTTCATTCTGCATCAGGACCAACAGACTGCTGAACTCTTTTGTTTCTCAAGCCATCAAGCTGTACAACTCCTCACATTGGGGAAGGAGGAGGTGATAGGAGGAGGAACAAGGGTCAGCACCCGCCTCCTTGGACATCTTATGCAAAACATTATTGTCACTCGTGCAATATTTTACTCTCACTGTGCAATAACACCTGCCAACTACTCTGGTACTACTGTCATTTTTTACTTATTTATCATTAAATAAGCAAATTTAAGTACATTTAACTCAGTACATTTCTGCAGCCCAAGTGCAATAATCCAAGTCAACGTCTTGTCTGTCATATTTTTTATCTTAAATGGCCAGAATTTCCCTGAAGAAGTAATCCCAAGGGATAAATAAAGTTGAGTCCAAGTCTAAAAATATATGAAATGTTCATATGGGGCCCCAGTAACCAAGCTGAGCAGTGAGTTTTTCCCCAGCAGAGCTGCAGCTCCTGCAGATCTGGCTAAAATAACAAAGCCTTGGTTTTGGTGATACGACACCAAGAGGGAATAAACAACACAACCTAGATATCCATCCATTTTCCATCACGCTTATCCCAAGCAGGGCCGCAAGCGGTGCTGGCTCCTATCTCCAGCTGTCTATGGGCGAGAGGCGGGGTACACAGTGGACAGCTCGCCAGTCTATCACAGGGGAACACAGAGACAAACAAACAACCATTCACACACACTGACACTAAGGACAATTTAGACAAGCCAATTAACCTAACAGTCATGTTTTTGGACTGTTGGAGGAAGCCGGAGTACCCGGAGAGAACCCACACATGCTCAGGGAGAACATGCAAACTCCATGCAGAAAGACCGGCCGGCAACAGAACCAGGAACTGTCTTGCTGCAAGACAGCAGTACTACCTACTGCGCCACTGAGCAGCCCTTAAAGCTGACATATTTAACATTAAAGGGGTACGCCGTTTTTTTACATTGGCCTTTGATTTTACGTTATTACACTTTATGTTCTACTCACCCATGTGAGTTTGTGTCATTTGGAGCAGTTCTGAAGATATTCCGTTAGGTTATATCCAAGTAACGTCTTCCTATGGGCAACAACTTGAAGGCACAAACTAAACTGTTCATAATTTATTCTTTATGCTACGCCAGCATTCATAACATGTAGGCGAATCACTGTCCCCCAGACATCCGCGGTTATAATTTTAATATTTCTATTTTTTTAAAACAAAGCGGAGTGTGTATGATGTCATCAGCGTGCGCCGGCTACCATTCATTCATCCTGTCCGCTGAACTGCTGCTAGTTTTACTCACATGCTGATTCAGATTAGCTAGCCGAATAAATAGAAGGGGTAGAGCGTAGCCGCCTGTGGCCCGGGCTGCCTGTTACAACTCCAGTCCAGCGAACAGATGACGTCATACACACTCCGCTTTGTTTTTAAAGAATATAAATATAAAAAATAAAACCGCGGATATAACCTAATATCGGAATATCTTCAGAACGGCTCCAAATGACACAAAACTCATATGGGTGAGTAGAACATGATGTAATAACGTAAAATCAATGGGCCGATGTAAAAACAAAAAAAAAAGTGGGAAAAGGAGCCGACACTCAGGAAGAGACCGTATATTTCTGTCTTAATGTTGGCAGTGGGCTTTATGCTGCCCTGCG
>NW_015150902.1:160475-171744 GCF_000732505.1 Cyprinodon variegatus | reverse complement strand
TCAGGGTCATCTTTGAGCACCATTTCACTTTTCTTTCATTAAAGTTTTAAATCAGGTTGGGTCTGGATTCGGACCACAGTCCGCTAATCCGCGAGCTCTGCTTTAGAGGAAAGGAGGTGAGGCCCGTTTAAGGCTGCCTTCCATCCCTGTTTGCAGGAAAGCTGTAAAGGAGGTTCCATCAGTGGAGGACCGTCAGATGACCTACCTCATTCTGTTGGGGTCGATGCGCAGCATGTCTTTGTCCTTCTTCCAGAAGAGCTGCGGTGGGGGAGAAGCATCGACTTTACATTCCAACCGCACCGTGTCGCCTTCAAGAGCTCTGGTGTTCTGCATCTTCTGGACGAAGGTGGGGGGGCGCAGAGCTTCCTGAGCTGCAAAACAAAACATTCATTTTACAGTTTATTCCAGTACGTCTGAAACGAACACGCATTCCAAAAGACTTCAGGGATGCCATCATGTCCAGACCTATGACATCCAGCCTCATGGTAAACCGGCTCTCTCCAGCCCGGTTCTTGGCCACGCACTCGTACACGCCGGCGTGATGCACCGTGACGATCTCTATGATGAAGGAGTGCATTCCCTTCTCACACACCAGCATCTTGTGGTAATCGTCCGGACGGATCGCTTTGCCGTCCAAGTACCAGGAGATATCTGGCGCCGGGAGGCCTCGGACCTGCAGCGGTGAGAAAACCAGCTCACATTTCCCATCCTGATGGGAGCTGATGCTCTACAGACACCGTGCGGTGTTTGCAATTTTGAAAAGACAGTTACATGATGTAGTTATTAACTACATTGTTTACTGCCAACAAGCACCTTTATCAGTTTGCAGCAGATCAGGATATGACATCCATCTGTGCTGCTAGGGACATTAGCATCTTAAAACCATCCTAATTTAAAGTGATCTTCGCCTATTGTGCATACCCAAATGGAAAAGGAAATAACTGATGAACTATAAGCCCAAATTACATGTGTGATACAGCATTTGAAAGCTAAGACCTTCTCGTGTATGAAAATAAAAATGAAAATACTGTGAGGTTTATGCTGCTTTATGCAACCCAGCCATCTCTAGCCTCGTTTGTAACCTTATTTCATTGGCTACAAAGGCAAACATCCCACGTGGTCTTAACCAATAACAGCAGGGCTCTATGAGGTGTAATATCGCGCTACTCAGTGCGTCATTGGCTGACAGGCAAGGAGCACTTGTGAGATTTCATCGGCTGTGTCTGACTCAAATCGAATCATACAAAGTTGCAGACACTTTTGCCTTGTAGGTAAGAAGATGATGTAAAGAAACATACCAAACATCGCAGGCAAATGTTTGAGGAAGTACGTCTTATTAGCAAGATGCTAAGCATTAGCTATGACCAGCTAACTTTTCTGATGTCAAAAAGCGGATGTTATGTGGCGATTTTCTCATCATGCACTGTTTTTTATTATGAATATACTGGATTACTTTTAATCTATGGACACTTATGTACAAATGGAGTATAAACAAATGAAGACTGGATTTATAAAACAGATTCTGGATGCCTTCAAAGGTATGCTGTTGTGGCTGCTTTGTAATGTTTACATTTTGACATGCTGCTATATCTGTGTTAATTGTGCTTTTGTGCTCACTGTGTCCATAAAATAAACTTGGTGGTTGAATTGTGGGGAATCTAAGCTTTCCAACGATGTCTAACATGTCTATATTGGTCAACATTTTACCATAGTAATTTTTGTTTTGTTTTTCTACAGTGTCCTGTATGGCAATAACAATAATTGTGTTGAAAATGCCAAAAAAGAGCTCAGCAGATTTTACTTTCACAAGTGGAGCGATACGGCTATCGCCATAGTGTTCCACGTGATTTATGCATGGAAATAGCTATATTATAATTCATGCAGGGAGTATTACAGATTATATGGACACTGCAATGTAAGTAGAACAGGAAAGGAAAAACAGGAAAAAGGAGAAAAGATAAAAGAGAGGAGATAAAGGGGAGACAATGATAAAACGATACACATTTCGTCTGCAACTGCCGATAATCACATCCTGTATACCTGACGGAGTTTGACTTGATGAAAAAAAGGAAAGCAGAGACCCAAGATTGGTTGAGATGAAACTAACAGATGTGAGATTGAATCACCTTGAAGTCGATCCTACAGAAGCGTCCCTCCTCCACTGTGAGATCTGGGGGGATCTGAAGGAAGCGAGGAGCAAAACATTTCTCCTGAATGGCTGATCCCTCGTTACTCCTTTCATCCGTCCCAGAGTGATGCTTCCCCCTGAGAGGGAGCAGATATGACTGAGTTTCACCTTCCACAGCTGATCACACCAACATGCTGCATATTTCTGCTCTGTTAGTAAAGGATAGGCTGAACTTTCCAGTCTGTCACCTTTAATTTAGAAAGATGAGGAAAATTAAAAACCAAGCTGAAAGTTTTTTATGGAGTGCAATAAGAAATATGTCCAGGAAAATAAACAGATCAGGTTAATAATTGACAGTTCATAAAGAGAGCATTATATTTCATCTCCATGTTTTCTACAACATTAGCTTTTATAGCTGCAAAGTAAACACAGCCAGGCTCCAACAGTCAAGCTCCCAACACAAAACCTGATCTTTTTAAATGAAATATTAATTCAGGAATCTATTTACCACAGTCCACCGGTGCGTCTTCCTTCTGGAGAGTCTGACTGCAAACAAACAACAGGTCATTGTAAAGACGGGTAATTAAAGCTTTGAAGCCTAATCCCACAGGACAATCAAATAGGCGAGGGGAGGCTCTGACTGTGAGCGTGTTTGGACATAATGGATGACGGTGAGGGGGACCCGTTCCCAGAAAACGGGATCAAAATAACCTCAAACTTATCTGGACAGAAGGGATGTGGATATGATAGAGTGGAAATGCCTGCCACAGAACTGTGTGTGTGTGCATCTGATAGGTAAGGAGAGAAGATGGAGCAAAGCCTGTGATCAGGAGGCTTTAGAGCCACCAGAGTGGGGTCGGAATGACGGCATGCAGCAGCTCACTGGCTGCCTCTGCCAACTGTCCTGTTTAGAGGCCCTCAGAGGGGAACCTGCTTCCATTGCAACCATTTAAACCAGAATGATGACATCAGTGTGCCGTCTTCCCCAAAAACTGATGGCTTTCATGAGGGATGTAAACAAAGGATTTATTTACGATTATGGTCGATAGATGGTTTATTGGATTAAAATCTGTTCCTTATGATAAACTGATAACATCTTTTTAGAAGGAGTTTATTTTAATGTGGTAGTATTACCCCCATCCAGTAGAGGGCACTGCTAGTATTTCCAAGATCATTAATGCCAGAATGGAGGAATGCTAGAGTAGAACCCTGAATGGATCCAGAGGCTGGTCCAGGATTATTTACACTGTTTGATGAAAAAATGATGCAGAATGAAATTTATATGGTTCTGTCTGTAAATAAATCTCTAAGAGCGACCAGAACCACCGGCTTAAAAGCTCTGCTAACAGCTCAAAGTCTCTCAGAACTGATTGTTGGATTACACTAAAAACAGAGAGCTAAATGACAGTTAGTGTCCACTTTCCTGAAATAATCTGGCAACTAGTCTGACAGTATGTCAGAGCGACAAACCATCTGTTAAAATGATAGATTTATTTCTATGTTTACTGGGATTATAAGTGTCTTACATATTTTGTTCATCTTTTTTGTATTCTTAATAGTTTAATTATTTTTAAGAAAAAATGTTTTGTTCATTCAGTCAAAAATTACTACCGGTTATATGGACTTTAATCTGAGAATTCTTTGCCTCAAATTAAACTAAAATAAGATAGAAAATAAATAAATAATAAAAAAAAAATCAGTGAACTTTCTTTTTCCTTTTTGACAGTTGCCCTAATCCTCTTCAGAGAAAAAAAAGTCTGAATTCTCAGATTAAAGTCAGAATTCTGACTTTTTCCTCACATTAAACTAAAAAAAAAAAAAAAACAAATCAGTGAAATTTCTTTTTCCTTTTTGCCAGTTGCCCAAAAGTCTGAATTCTAAAATTAAAGGCCGAATTCTAAGATTAAAGTCAGAATTCTGGGATTAAAGTCAGAATTTCCCATATTTTGCCCATATTAAACTAAAACAAAAAATAAATCTTTTAAAAAAAATTTCCAGTGGCCCTAATCTTCTTCCGTATACATAATACAACAAAATAACAACAAAAATAAGTTCAAATTTAATGATTACTATTTTTTTTAACTCAGCTTATTGCAGAACAAAAATTCGGCTGAGCACACTCTGCGCTTGGGACCGCATGACTGTGTTACTTTTGACTCGTGCTGTGGCTATAAACCAAGCTTGAAGCATTGCTCCTGGTGTAACCTTTACCGTCTTGACTCAGAAACCAGGAAACAATGGTACACAAATCATGGTTTACTGCTAATGTTGCTAATGCTACATCCACAACAACTGGCACACACGTCAGATTCTCCTGCGTATCCTCGTTTAAACAAAAAAGGGGCATGAAATTGTGTTTAAATGAGCTCTATACCGTATAATATTTTTTCTCCTAAAATGATTAAATATGAATCTGAAAACAGTTTCAGAAGGACTGTATATATAAACCAAGTTATGACTCCCTTAATATTGTGATCCTTACTAAAGAGAAAAAGGTTTTTAGTACCTGGTCAAGTTGTAAATCAGAGAGATTGTCTTGGTCCAGCATGTAGGTAGCGTTGTCTGGACCCAAAAGCCTGCGAGCCATTCTTTCTTCATAGGACAATTTCTGTCAGAAACAAAACAAAAAAAACTATACTTAATAAATTTTATTTTTTATGGACAAGCAGAGTAATGAAGAGTGAAAATTAAGGCTTAGGAAAATATCCCAGGGTCAAATAACTTGACTGAGGAATCATTAGCACTTTAATACAAAATAAAAAATGCTTGTTTCAATGATTTCATTAAAATGCCCAAATCAAGATATAAAGCTTCTGCTTTAAACCAGGAGTCAACAAAGACACTCGCTGTGCTTCCACTACAAACATGCACCATAGTTTATCAATATTCCACTAATGTCAAAGAAAAACTGTCACAATTGCAACAATAACTTATTGAAAAACACACATCCTCCTCCCACTTCCACTGGTCCTGTTCATCTTTTTTGCCAGTAAAGTAAGGTTGTTGATAATTCAATTCAATTCAGTTTATTTCTATAGTACCAATTCACATCACATGTCATCTCAAGGGACTTTACAGTTCACCAGATCATACAGTCCAATAAGTTTAAAGTTTTTTATCTAAGGCGAACCAGTTGATCGCATCGAGTCATTGACTCGGATGCAATGCTTCACACTAAGCATGCTTGTAGCGACAGTGGAGAGGAAAAACTCCCTTTTAACAGGAAGAAACCTCCAGCAGAACCAGGCTCAGTGTGAGCGGCCATCTGCTGAGGCCGACTGGAGTTCAAGGAGACAGAAGCAGAGATACAAAAAACAGCTGTAAAATCTGTCCTTAAATCATGTGACTCATGTAATGCAAAAAGATATTTCCTTTGCACTTTTGCGAAATACACCAATTTTAATACAGCCAGAAAAAAAAAAAAGATGAGTTCTCTCCAAATCGCTGATTTCAATAAGCTAATTCGTTTTCATGACAGCTTGTGCATTTTTAGACTAAATGGTAACGTAGCCACTATGACCATAGGAAAGAAAAGGTGAACTAATGTTTGTTGGAAAAATATCCAGGATAACCACAGAGTCTAAGCTCCCCAGGTGAAGGAAAATGAACCATAATGATTTCTTTATGAATGTAGGTAATCAGTTTGTCTGTAGACCAATAAACCCCTCTAAGTCAGTTACGTCAGTGTTAGCTTGAAGCAAAACAAACTGACAAACGGGTGCGGAAAATACAAATGTATAGGATCAGCTGCACAAGGAGCAAAAAATGGCATCTTCTTGTGTTGCTGGTTGCTAGAATCCACAAAGTAGCCAACAGACAACCTGAAATGTTATTACATACCTGCAGCCAAAGCCACACAAAGAGAAACCACAGCAGCTGTGGTTAAACACAATAAATGAGGGCACTAGACAGAAGCAATCACCAAAAAGGTCCTTTATGCACCTTAACTCATACCAGGGAAGTTAAGGTAAAGTAAATAAAAGAAAAGTTGAGGTAAATTGGTTGTTATGGATTATCATTTGGTTGGGTAATCCAGCTACTAAAGTGCAGTTTGTAATCCAGTCATAGGCCGTGTGCGAATTTATGCGCTGGAAAAATGATCTAGAAACAAGTAAAAATTTCTTAAATTTAGTGTATTTACCCTTTATTTGAATAGGTAAATGAGATATTTGCCAATGGAATGAGAATTATTTTTCTTCCTAAAATAAGCTAATTGGATAAAATGCACTTTTATTATTTTTTTATTTATTATCCATTTATTTTTAATCTAAATTGACTTGTTCCATTGGCAAAATGTCTCTTTTACCTCCTCAATTTAAGAAAAAAGGCACTTATTTCTGGCCTGGTTCTCTTAAATTGTACTCCATCCTGGATCAATGCTGCCATCACTTTCAATTATAGATTATAGAGTTGGGCCTGTTTTTCAGTTTCTCTCCTAGACATAGTTATAGGCTCAGTTTCTACTGTGACAAACTGGTCCTGCTCCATTTCATCCTTTGACATAAAAACTGTCTCAAAGTGTCTCCTATCTGTTCATAACTGTCTCATATCTGTTTAATTCTTCCTTTCCCTTTTAGAGCCACCTGTGGAGCTAGTCTACCGTTAGCTTTTCTAACATAGAAAGTATTTATAGATCAATGCTTCTGTGTTCCTTTTCTATGTCTGCTTCTGTTTCCTTGATTCCAAACTGGCTTCACATAGGCCGCTCACACTGAGCCTGGTTATGCTGGAGGTTTTCTTTCTGTTAAAAGAGAGTATTACTCTCTACTGTCGCTGCATGCATGGTGAAGGATTGCTGTAGAGTCAATGACAAAATGCAGGCAAATGTCTATTGACTATTTGCTCAGCTAGGAGAAGCAAATCCTCCAAAGTCAATGAGTCTTAGAAGCTTTGAAGCAATCTGACTAAATTGTCTCAGTAAAGGGACCTGAGAGAACGTGTGTTGTAAATTGGCGCTATAGAGATAAACTGAATAGATCCTAGATTGGGGTGGGCAACTCCAGTCCTGGAGGACCTGTATCCTGGAACTTTTACATATGTCCTTGACTTAACACACCTGAAGTAAATAGATAATTAAAAGGACTCTGGAGAAATTGATTGCATACTGGGGAGGGAATTTAAGCATTTGATTCAGGTGTGTTGGACCAAGGATGAACCTCAATGTTGCAGAAAACCGGCCCTCAAGGATCTGATACAGAGAATCTGAACAAGAGTTTGGGTGATGGTTTCAGGCTCTTCAGTGCAATGGCGCCCTGCAGGTCATTCAGACAGATTATAAATGTAGATAAGAGTTTCTGTGAACATTTTTGTAGGTTTTTCCTCTTCAAGAAAGACAGTGGGAAAAAAACGATCTAAGAAAACGACTGCAGTAGTTTCTAGGCGGTCAACAAGTTTTAAGTTTAACAAGCATTTATCATAGAAACAAATTTGTTTTAGTAATTCTCCACCGGTTACATTCACCACCATCAGTCTGCAGGTTGATCCTACCTGGCTGTGTCGTCTCCTGGCTTCTTTGGAGCGAAGCTTCTTCTCCAGATCCTGAATTAAGGCATCCTTTGATCCCTGGATGTCTTCATCTGTAGATCGGGCCGAAGAAGGCCGAGGTACAACAGATTTCTTTAAAATAGGTTTAGGAAGGCTGAAGGAAGCAGAGCAGGGAAGTGACTCAGTAATGGGAAGATATAACAAAAATTTTAAAAAATCCCCATAAGAAGCTCACATTAACATCTCTATAGACCAACCTGTCATTGCCACCTTATAAAAGTATTCACACCCTCTGCACTTTTTTCATTTTATTACATTATGTAATATTTCCTTATCTATAGCTCACCAAGCTAACAAAACCTGTCAGCTTACAGAGCTATAGTTAGTTAATTTTGTACGAAAAATACACTTTAAACTACCTCAACAGGTGTGTATCCCTTTAGTCATGTACAAAAAAACTATTTAATTACTTGCTTTTTGGTGTTTTTTGAAGCATATGACCTTAAATAAATTTTTTTGTACATGACTAAAGGGATACACGCCCACCTTCCCCACCACTTGTAGCAGGCTAGTTTTGGCTTATAATAGTGTTGGCCTTTTTAATTAACTTTTTCTTACAAATGTACCTAAATAATGTTCTACTGTTGACTGTATGTAGCCTACACAATATCAGTGTTGGGAGTAAGGAAGTAAAAAAAAGTTATTTAATTAGGCTACAGTAATGCATTGCTTTTTGCAGTTATGTAGTGATGTAAAGCATTACCTACAATTTCAGAAATATTTTACTCTGTTATTAAGTTACTTTTCTTCTTTTGTTACTTTGACGTTTATCCAGATAGTGCACAGGTGAAGGGATAAAAGCAAAAAGGCTCTTAGAATGAAGTATTTTGTAGTATTTTGAAAATACTAAAATACAGCATTTTATTTTGATACATTTTTAAAGTGGGTATTTGGTATTTTATTTGGAAATACATTTTGATGTATTTGTGCCCATCCCTGCCGACAGATTTAGCAACTTTCTGAATAAGAATGGGCAAAACTACTCCGCCTGGAGGAGCGGGTAGAGACCGACCATAAAACCATCTGCAGCCGTCATTCCAGTGAAAGGAAGCTCTATTTGTTGAACTCAATTATTTCAGATTTTTCTCTTAAAAATTACGTTTAGCTATGGAAAGTAGCGTTGCACCGATACCAGCATCGGGAAGGGCCCCGATCCTGCACTAAAATGGTGGTATCGGTATCGGCGAGGACCAACAGATAGGGCACCGATATCATTCTGAGAGCCAAAAGTTTCTTCAACTATTGTCATTCATTCCAAGTAGGAAATAAAAAGTTTTACTGGATTCACTTTATATTAGTCTTTTTCCTGCTTCATAAAGGAAGGCAGCAGCTTGACAAAGCCATGATGGCAATTATTTTACATCCAAGTAGTATGCAGTTCTTCATATATACACACACATCAAGTTCAAACAGATGGTATCTGAATGACTTAGACTTAAGATTTATTTGGTCATTTTGTATACACAAATGTAAACAAAAAGAACTTTCGTTTAGAAATTATAATTATATTACATTATATATATAAATTATATTAATAGAATTTAGGTATGGTATCGGTATTGGCCGATACTGCACAGCCAGGTATCGGGGTAAAAATGGCTTCAGCGTAACACTAATGAAAAGCAGAAAAAATTAATGCGGTGTGAATACTTTAGTGTGGCACTGTTTTATAAAAGTCTAACTAAACGGTTTGCGTGTCTAAACTTACGTGTTGGGCGTCGCCTTGTAGCTGGCGGGCAGGGAAACGACGGCAGGTGGAACACTGTTCTGATTGGTTGGAGCGGTTGGCTGTGGGTGGGAGGGGGAAACGGGAGAGCGATGGAGAGTGGGAGAAACTGGGCGAGGTGGCTGAGGAAGGGTAGATGTGGGAGCAGGTGTCCTTGTAGGAAGGAGCGGACTGGAGGGGGCCAACGGGGAGGCGGGGGGGTTAGGGGACAGTTTGGAGGAGAAGGAGGACGGCAGCACGGAGCAGAGATAGGCAGCAGAAGCTGACATGGTGTCCTGGTTGGCGGGCAAACTGGCACTGCCGAGGCCGGTGGCGCTGGGGACCCTAGGGGTGAGGGTGATGGTGGAGCGCACAGTGGGGCGGGGCAGCGATGAAGAGGAGGAGGAGGGAGGGGCAGAGGGAGAGATCAGGGGGGTGTTGGTGGGAAAGGGAGGGGCAGCAGAGGAAGACGGGGTGGACGTAGGAGAGTTGAGGCTGGATGAAGACGGGGACGACTTGGCGGTTCCGTTGGACTGGGTCTGGTTCTGAATGTGGGCCACGGACCTGGTTTGGTTCTGAGCCAGACTCAGAGACTGAAACTGGGACTGTGTTTGGGACACAGACTTTGACACCAACTGGGCTTGAGAAAAGGACTGAGCTTGATTAGCTTTCATGGGACCCTGGACCTCCAGCACATTAGCACTGTTCTGGGTACCGCTGAGGTTCTGCTGGTTGTTCTGGTTCTCCTGGGCTTCCCTCAGCACACTGTCATAGCTGGGGGCCTGAAAGGCCGGCTGTGACTGGATGAAGTGCCTCGGTCGCTCATAATTGAAGGCACTGGGAGGGAAGGCACTGGGAGTGAAGGTGGGCAGGTCTGACAGGTTCATGTTGTTCCCTTCAGACTGGGAGGACTGGAAGAAATGGGACATTCAATCCAACAAGTTGGAACCAATGCTTTTCTGTGTTACTTTCTCTAGGAGGACATGAAGCTTACAGTGAAGCTGAGCTTGCTGGGCGTGAACAGCTTGGCCGCTGGCGTTTTCTCCTTGGCTTGCTCTGGTGGTGAGGGTGGAGGAGGGGGGCTCGGCGTACGGACCCGCACCTCTGGAGATCTCTGGCCCTCTGAGCTCAGAGCACTTTCCTCCTCGCTACGAATTAAAGGCTCCTCTGTGCAGCGGTTTGAGGCTTCAGGCTCAGGGAGACTAAACAGGAAACAGCAGGAGCATATTAGCAGTCTTCTACATTTTTATCTCGTTCATTAAACACAAAACTTGCATCACACAGATTATGATGCTCATTTTCCTGAACACATTAGCAGTGCTCTGTTTTGCTTTTTATCACAACTAAAGTTAGATTTTAAGAGAGACGGATAGAGACAGACAGAGGGATACAAACCCCATAACTTTGGATGCTAATGCTAGCTCGCTAGTCCTCATAATGATATAAAGTTAAAGTTATTTAATTCCTACAACTAAACACTATGAGAGTCATACTGAAGCCATAAGTTGTTGTTTTTTTTATTCTCTTATGAAGCTCTCAATGGTGGATTGACCCTTTCAGGACAGGCTTCAAATTGGCCCTTTGCAGGTTCTTCTTATCTAACTTCCTCACTTATGTACCTTGATATAAGTATAGTGTTTAATTATATAAATATGAATGTGCTCAGATGGATGTGTTGTGTACAGAATTGTAAGGATATTGATAATACGAGAACGGAGGGAAGGGGGCGAAAAGTTTGTTATATTTTGTTTCGTTGTTTTCTTTTGGTGTTAAAAATCAAAAATCATCTTCCTTGTATGGTGTGTACAGGAAGGGATTAACTCAATTGCTGCATTGCAGGTTTTTGAAAGCTGAAATCTGAGTCACTCTTCTGTGTTAGGGCCAGACGTATG
>NW_015150902.1:156803-160243 GCF_000732505.1 Cyprinodon variegatus | reverse complement strand
CATACGTCTGGCCCTAACACAGAAGAGTGACTCAGATTTCAGCTTTCAAAAACCTACAATGCAGAAATTGAGTTGATCACTTCCTGCTATCATTGCAGCCCCAGCCTCTGTACAAGAGAGCAGAAGACCTCGCCTATTCAGCCAGGTCAACAATTCCCTTTAACGACCAACCTTTCAGATTCTTAGAAGGGTATGGTGCATTGCAGGCTAACAAACAAAGCCAAACAACCCCCATTTCAAAGGGGTGGACCCGTTTGTTCGTTCCAATTTGCATGTTTTCAAAACAAATACAAGGTTTTGACGGGAAACTGTATAAAACCTGGAACTCAATGCAATTCCTGACATTTTCAAGTCCAGTGGATTGTTTTGAATTTTCTTTTTTTAGAATGACTATGACCTGGATGACTGAGAATCTTCATCAACGTATCTTCTGACCATCTTTCAGTGTCAACCATCACAAATTGCAGATCTATGATGTAGATCCTCCTTTTATTGCTAAAGAAATTTTCTTTTTAAGTCGCACTCTACAGAAGTTCACCAAAAACTAGATCAGCAGCCTTCTTTAGTAGCTAGCTAAAACTGTATTCTTGCGCTGACAGAGGGGCTCCTAAAGGTTTCATACAAGAAACCAACTCTACATGATGTACTGTGTTTAGAGAAATGGAGGATAAACTGCTAAATAGCTAGCCCATAAAAATACATTAAAAATTAATTAACTACAGTCAAAAAAAGATGAAAATTAGCTACAATGTTCCCTCTAACATGTTAAAGAGAGAAATCTACCTAAACACTTAGCTTCTATTTATACACCACATTTTATTAGCTTATCTATTTGGAGTTTATTGTTTTTATTTAATGTATTTTATCCAGATGGTGCCTCCCGGAAACAATATCTGAGATCTAAGTATGGCCGAAACGATAAATATTGAAATAATCATCAACTAATTTGATAACCAAATGTAATCATTGCATAGACTGATGCTGCACAGACTCTAAAACACTGAAAAAATAACCTACTGACAGCAGTAATAAGGATAAAGATCTCTATTCATTACCTAATTACATTAATATGGTCACTATATTTATACATTCAGATTTATGCAGTATCTACACATGTTCATATTTACTCTTTTGACATTTATAGTTCATTTAAAATGAAAAATTAAGGTTTGTTTTTAAAAGTTCCAAAGGCTTAATTTAGAAATGTTAATTTAATAAAAGTGTCTGTTTTTAGATTAACTGATGATAAAATAATCAACATGCGGCACTTAAAGGAGCAGTGCAACATTCACTTTGAGCTAAACATGAAGGCATTGCTTTAAAAAAAAAAAAGCAAAACAATTATGTTGAAATAAAAGCATTTTGCTCAATTTGGAGAGGTAAGTAAGACAACTTGTAAATGGATCAAGGTGATATGCATTTAAAATAAGAAACAAAAATCTGAATTAGTTTACTTTAAGTTCCCTTATATTGAATCACCTTGTTCTAAAGGGACAAAAATACTCCTTCAAATGACATTTCACCTTATTTACCTGCTTATTTTAAGACCTGCCTACCTATTTTTAGATCAGCTTGCCAAGCAGTACTTGGAACTCAATTTCAGAGAAAATAAAATCAAAGTTTGGAGAAACGGAAAAGCACATGATCTACAACTTAGGATCAGTGTGGTTAAAACTCTGCCCTGTTAAATGTTTTCTAAGGAACGAACTAATGAGAACAACAGATATCACTGGTTCTTGTCCAGTGTCAGCCCAGTTAGTTGGTTTCCTTCCCAGTATGTCTGCTCTTTTACTTTTCTGCTGAGAAAGAATGCTGTTGCCATGGCCACCACGTAGTCGGGCTTGCGCAGCAGAATAATGACAATGGCAGCCTTTTTCTTTGGCCTCTCTCATACGCGCTCATTCAGTGTGGTTCTGTGTTCAGCTCGGTCTCCTCAGGGCACAAAACAAGAGTTGCCCTACCAGCATAAACTGACCCAGAGTCTGAACTGGTTTGGTCACATTTTCATATCGCAGAAGGCGCAGTTTGTTAGGGGTCCTGCTGAACGCCTACATCAGACTAACAGTAAGAACTAAATGTTCAGACTAGAAATGTGGTTTTGGTTAAAAAATGTTGAGATTATGTAAACATCTGGGAAGACAAAAGTAGTGAAATATTCTTCTGGTCCAAGTAGCAGAAGAAAACAGATACTTAGGGACTCCTGTTAAAACAATAACTGGTTGGAAAGATAGGTCATTACTGTAAAGTAAAATAAATAGCTTAAAGCAAAGCTTACAGTTTGAGTGGCTCAGGGTAACCTGAGCTATCTCTACAGTAATGCTGCTATAGGCTTAGACTGCTGGAGGACATAGAGACCTTTTTTCATCATTCTGCTTCATTCTATCTCCATTCTCTAATTCTGCAGCATTTGTTAGTTCAACCTATACGTTTTGCTCTCTGTGCTATCTGGTCTGTTTCTGTTTGACAGCAACTCCATCCTGGAAATATCAGTTAGCCTGCTGCCAGCAACACACAAGATTATAGATGATGAAGTAGGCCCTGTTGTTCAGTGTTTAGTCCCGTTTCTGTCTTGTATTACTGGGACTAACTGGATGTTTTCTCTTGGGACGTAACTGAATAGTAAAGTAAATTATTCTTGTTTCTTATTTCAACCGTTGCGTATATTAGCTGCGACATATGAATCAAGATGCTAAGACGGAAAAATTTTGATTGACAGATGACCGTTGATATATGATTGGCTGATTTAGGTGTTCAGGTTGACGTATAACTAACTGGCCTGCATAAGATAACGAAAAAAACACACAGATTTTAGGACAGGATTTTTTTTTTTTAAAACAGAAATGTTCTAAATGTTGGGACAATATCGTCTGATAAAGAGAACATGTATGTACATGTTTAAGCCAGAATGATTTGATATTTAAATATGATTTCCCTACTATTATAAAAGGGAGTTTTTCCTCTCCACTGTCACTGCATGCATGCTCATTGAGAGGGACAGTGTTGGGCACGTTACTTTGAAAAAGTAATTAGTTATAGTTACTAGTTACTTGTCCCAAAAAGTAACTGAGTTACTAACTGAGTTACTCCAAAATAAAAGTAACTAGTTACTAGCTAAAGTAGCTATTGCGTTACTTTTGCGTTTCTCGCCCCCGTAACCCTCACCACCCGGCCCCCACCTTCTCCCCGTGTGTTTCCAAAGCCAGCTGAATAGAGCGGACGACAAAGACAAGAACCTGCAGAGAGTTTTGCGTTTATTGCAACTCAACATAAATGACATCAGGGGGGAATAGTATCTGATGGGCTTCTAAACCCCGTCAGATAGCGTTCCCCTCTGCTTAACATGGGGGGAATAGTATCTGATGGGCTTCTAAACCCCGTCAGATAGCGTTCCCCTCTGCTTAACATGGGGGGACTAGTATCTGATGGGCTTCTAAACCCCG
>NW_015150902.1:137655-155750 GCF_000732505.1 Cyprinodon variegatus | reverse complement strand
ACAATGCAAGCAAATAACTACTGTCTCTACATGTTTTTCCAGGAGGAGTGTGTCCTGGATGACCTGACTGTACTGTCTCTAGAAAATTTGAGACAACTTGTGGTGAATTGTGCCCAAAGAAATAAACTAAACTGAATTGAATCTTCTAGCGCTCATAGTGGCTTAAGTTGCTTTAATTGTAAACATGTTGCCTTAATAAGATCATAAAGCAGCTTTCACCTTCAAGTACGATTCAAAATAACTTTTGAAAAAGCAAACATGTTGCAGCTCCCTCTTAAAGTAAGAACTGTATTTAAAAAGTGACTTTTGAATAATCAGATATTTTAAATATAAACAGCAAGTCAAAGTTTTAAAGAAACCTGATACTGGAGACCAACTCTGACTACTGCATCTCTGATTTTACTACTTTAAAGCACAACCCTCTATGAAGACTTACACACTTGCAAAAAAAATCTAAATCTAGATACCGGTAAGTCATTTTACCTTAAAATAAGTGCATTTCTTGTTGAGGAGATAAAAGACAGATTTTTCCAATGGAAGAAGACAATTAAGATTTAACATAAGAAAAAACAATTGCATTGTCTTATTTCAAGTTCATTTTATCGAGTTATCTTATTTTAAGAGTAAAAATACTCATTCCATTGGCAAACTACCTCATTTACCTACTCAAATCAAGGGTAAATACACTTAATTTAAAACATTTTTTACTTAGTTCGAGATCATTTTTCCAGTACACCAGTAATTTGGTTAACAACTGCAGCCTGTTGAGTCTAAAATAAAGATTTGCGGCGTTATTAGTTCTTGACATCAGAGATAACTTTGGTGTGCAAAATATTTGAAGGATTATCCTTTCAAACACTTCATATCCTGCAAATTAATTAACCAACTTATCACATTCCCCGCATTTATTTGATAATTAGATTATTTCACAACACCTCCTAACTTTGGGACACAAGATAATTAATTTAGGTCCTGACATAAGAAATAATGCTGCCAGTGGAAAGCTAGGGACCCAACTTCAGACTATGAGTGGGTCTTAGTATCTGTATTTGTATTTGCTTGGCCAAAGCTATATTCGTCTTGCTATTCGGACGTCAGCTGGCAGGTGCAAGCACTAAAGTGGTGACGGAGCAGCTTTAAAGCATACCAACAAGACGCACACAAACGCTGCAAGGCATTGTGGGTAGGATCAAGGCAGGGTGAGCGACCAATGACATAATGGAGACAAAAAGTGAAAAACGTTGTTAGTGATAACTGGAAACCGCTTTGCAAATACAGACTCATCGTCTCCTAGGGGATATTCGTTTTGCACTAATTTGAGTTATTTTCATACTGAGAGATCAACCTAACAAACTGACCTTTTTCCAATAGATCCACCTGTTTATAAATCTGTTTCATCTCTGTCCAGAAAAACAGTTTCTAGAGACCCGTCATGTAAAGGAGGAGACGAGGAGTGGTTTCTGAAGGACGCCGCCGCCATGTCTGCTCTTCATGTTACATGTGAGGTCATAGCTCTGGACGGAGCACTGACATACCTCACAGTGTGAAAGCCCCCCCTTCATTTGAACATGAACCGGAGGATCAGGTCGAGTTAGAGAGAAACCAACTGAACTGTGTCCAACAACAAGGGTGCAGGAACATCTATTTATCCCAACAGACCAGAAAACTGAAGTTTTATTTGATTATTTTACATCTAAATTTACTGCAGGATAAAGAATTAAAGATTTTATTGGTTAATGAAAGAACAGAAACAAAAATCAACGCTATTCCTGACATTTGAATTTGAAAAGCTTCCTGGATGGGAAGAGAAATGTCTTCAAACTTGGAAACAAAGTCCAGTGGATTGTTTTTATTTTCTTTTTTTGGAATGACTATGACATGGATGACTGAGAATCTTCACCAGTGGAAAGAACAGAAATTTAAATAGTGGCTCCTAACAAAACAAATCAATGAATCCCTGCCGACCAAAACAACAGAAGGACTTAACGAAAGTGTTCAGGCCTGAATGTCAGAGGGCTCCTCACCACTTCCAGCTCATTTCAGGGCGGCCACTTTTAACTGCAGTCAGGGGCCACAAACAAACTGATTGGGGCCACAGTGTGGATGGGTGCAACTTGACGTCACAAGCAGCCATATAGAAAAAAAACATCCAGGTATAGTCCCACATGTCTAATGCTCTTATTTATAAATGTTTGTTTGTAAAATATTTTCAATAGAAATAAAGAAAATAATAAAAAACAAACAAAAAAAAGAACCAGGTATAGTCCCACCTGTCTAATGTTCTTAATCATAAATGTTTGTTTGTAAAAAAAATTTCAATAAAAATAAAGAAAATTTCAAAAAAAGAACCAGGTACAGTTCCACCTGTCTAATATATATATATATACATATATATATATATATATATATATATACTAATATATATATATATATATATATATATATATATATGTTTGTTTGTTTGTAAACTATATTCAATAAATAACAATAATAAAAAAAGCAAACAAATAAAAAAAGAAGCAGGTAAAGTCCATCTTTGAACATTTTGTATCACTTCGGCAGATTCGTTTAAAAATATTGTTTCACATTAAAGGAAAAAAAATAAACAGAAACAACGAATAAACCACATAAATCTAAAAACAAAAAGCTTAAACATTTTAATATTTCATCGTAATCACTTTAAACATATCTTATCCTTTTTTCGGAAGGCATATAAATCAATTAAACATGTCAAACTTTGTCATAGAGGCTGCTGTGTAAACTGAAGCCTTCAGTTTAAAACACTGAAGTAAGCTGAGAGACAAAGAATGGAGTGAAAAATGTCCCCAGGCTGTTTCTCTTACCTCGACAAACGTTTTCTGCTCACAATAAACCCAGTAATGCCTGATTGGAGCCGCTCTGCTCTTCAGCTGCGGAGAAACGCAACCAGACAGCAGAGGAGGAGCGCGCGCCCGAACTGCAACAGGTGACAAGGCGCGCTCACGAACAGCGCGGCGCGAGTACGTGCCGCGCGCTCATGTGTGGAGCTATGGAGAGGCTTTTCGCATTTTTTTTTAAGCCAAATTAAAAAATTAACACTGAATGCATTTGGTTTGATGTTTATTTAATGTCAAAAATCGTAAAGAGAAAAAAAAAAGGATTCAAGTAATTTTTTATTGATCGCTGATCACAGATTTAATGTATTTCACCTTAAGAAACTTTTATCTACTTGGAAACTTTGACCCCATTGCTGTCAAAATTTATAGAACAATTTTATATTTACTTTTTTTATTGGAAATACTTTTATTCTGCACAATAAGAAATAAACAAATGCTCGATAAATAAATAAGCATACCATTAATTAGCCCCTAAAAACACAATAAACACATAAATGTAGGTAGAAATTAAATCATACAGTGAGACATAAATGTATATATCTCTTTTAATTAGCTTCTTTATGTATTAACCTTGTAAAAAATTACCTTATTAATTTTTTGTCCTTCATAATCTTCAACTTTATTTATTTATTTAAGTATTAATTTATGTGCATGATATAATATTTTTGTCTGTTTCATTCTTCCTTTGTATTTTTTTTTTACCCTCTTTATTTCTTCAACATTATTTATTTCTGTCTGTTGTTTTTACATTTCTGTAAGCATTTCTGCCTCATTATGCAAAGGAGGAGGGGTGTGTCTTAGAGGGTCAAATAATAAATAAATATGTTCCAACCTGTGAATTTATTGAGGATCAGCCAATACAGTTTTTTTTAATCATCGGTTTAAACGAGACCTAATATGTGCTGCAGATTTTTAGGGGTCAATTCTCAAAGCCAGAATTGCAAGTTCAACCTGCATTCTTCCTACAATTTAGATGATAAAAACGACACAATGATAGCAAATGTTACACAAGTCTAAATGCAGACAAAATGGAAAAATTTTTCACCAATCAAACAAAATATAACCAGTGGATACCAAACAGAGAGAGCAGCAATGCATGGATTTTACGTGGTCTCATGGTAGGACTGCTGAATGAGGTAATAAATCAGAAAACTCATGCTCATAATGGCCAGTACAAGAAACAACGCTAATATTGGCCTAAATAGTCCAATCAGTACACCTCTAGTAGGTCTTGAATTGGAATCAGTAAACTGCTGCAGGGCTTCCTATATTCTGAAATATGGGAAACTGCAGGTTTTTCAGGAACAGAACAACTTTGTTAAAGAAAATCTAAATTCTTTGCTTTGTCTTTTTATCCATCATGGAGCATGCTTTGTGATGCATTAACAGCGTTACAATGAATTAGAGTACTTGAAATTTAAAGAGAATTGTTTTATATCAAGTCAAATAAATGGATTTTATTGGTATGAATTATCATTTAGAGGAAAAATAACAAATTTAAAGCAGTAAATAGTAAAACAGTAATTGGAAAAAGTAAAGGAGTAATGTAAAATGACTGCAGCGACCTCGTTTGGATGAACATATGAACTACAGCTCCAATGGCGTGCTCTACAACTAAATACAATATACTGCTGCAAAAATAAACTGTTTTCTTTAGGATTTATTCCACTGGGCTGAACCAATATAACCAGTTAACTACAGCAATATGAGCACCTGCAGGGGATCAGTGGTGCATGAACTAGTCAGATAATGAACTATGTGTCATTAAGCACTCACTCTGCAGCAGGGAGGCTGTCCTCTAAAGAACCGTCTGGCCACTCTGGAGGAGGAAGGTTAACACAGTCAGGTAATTCAGGAGGAAAATCTTCATCGCTTCTTCTGTAGGAAGTATTTTCCTGATGATGCTCCGTCTCATTTTCCTGACTGAAAGACAGTGCCTCCTGCTGCTCCTCCAGGTCTGCATGAGGGGTTCAAACACTGATGGTGACCTCAGGTCACTGATCTCTATCTATTCACTGATTGCTGATAGTATTATGGGAAGTATGGGGTGGAAGTGAAGCCACCGGCCGCCATATTGGTACTCCCTACTTAGAACGGTCGCAATGTAAACAATATGTGTGCTAAAGCATTAAAGAACAAAGATTTTATAATTTTGAGGGGGACTTAAGACTTTTAAAATAAAGATAAATTTATCACTTGTGTTTGTGGTGGTTCATAGCATCAGTAGATTACTTTAACAAATAATAAGAAAAAATATGCACATCACATTGCACAGTCATTATGAATTCAATGAAGTCTATAAATCACATAATATAACATATTATCCAAATCCATCCCAACAAAATTAGTGTCTAAATGAAACGTAATAATACAGATGTGCCAAAAGTGCTAAATTAATTATGTACATGTAATATCCATATATCTATTACATTGTTATGGTAATTACATATTTCATGTCTAGTGATGCATCTGAAATATATATATATATATATATATATATATATATATATATATATATATCAAGGACAAGGCTCCAACAGACGACATCCTCACTGAATATCTTAGATAGTGGGGAACAGAATATGAGGTGCCAGAGACTGCGTCATGGGAGGATAAGCTCCTACATGGGATGTACCACCGAAACATAATCAAAGTGGCAGATATCAGGAAATCCTACCAATAGCTAGACAAAGCTGGACTGAAGGACAGCAGAGAGGCAAACATCATGGCACAGGAGCAGCCCCTAAGCACCAGAGCAATAGAGGCCCAGATCTACCACACCAGACAAGACCCCAAGGGTGTAAGATGCTGGCAGGGAAAGCTTACATGGAGCGCCATAACCAAGTGGCTGGAAGAGTGTACACGGACATGGCAACAACACTGTGGGCTGGAAACCACAAGGTCAAAGAGAGAAACACCCCCAAAGGTGGTAGAAAATGACAGAGCCAAGATCCTGTGGGACTTCCAGATACAGACGGACTGAATGGTAATGGCAAAGGAGCCAGACATTGTGGTGGTGGACAAAAAGTAGAGCAAAGCCGTTGTGGTTGATGTAGCAACAAAGTGACTGCACCATCAGGAAAAAAGAACATGAGAAACTAGAGAAATACCAGGGGCTCAGAGAAGAGCAGGAGAAAACCTGGAAGGTCAAGGCATCAGTGGTTCCTGTGGTCATTGGGGCCCTCGGGGCAGTGACCCCCAAACTGGAGGAGTTACAGCAGAACTCTGGAAATACATGAGACATCTCGGTCCAGAAAAGTGCAGTCCTAGGAACAGCAAAGATACTGAGCAGAACCCTCAAGCTCCCAGGCCTCTGGAAGAGGACCTGAGCTTGGAGGCCGTCCGTAATGGCTAAGGAAGAGTTTATATTTATATATATATATATATATATATATATATATATATATATATATATATATATATAAATGATTGAGTTGCTTTTTTTTCGTTAATATAACATGCTGTATATTTTTCAGCACATGACTTGTTCAAATGAGATATATAGCAAACACTACAAACATGACAGCGTCATCCACTTGATAAAGAATTACTACATTGACATTTCACAGTAAATTACTTTCTATTTACTCTACTTTCTGTTTTCTTACATTAGACACAATGTCATTGGCTAATTTAGGCATTATCTTTGAGTCAGTCCGAGACAGCAAGACTAAAGTTATGCTACATACTATATTATAGGTTACATTGGCCTATATGTGGATTTTCTTGCTTAGTTCATCCACTGACTGTGAAATTACCTGTGGAACGTCTTCCCACAGCCGGCCAACTGCTTTTTTTTTCAGCCAAATGCTACACATGTAGTCATTTTAACTGTGTCTCTGTGGGAATGGGGAGTACCAACATGGCGGCTGGTGGCTTCACTTTTCAGACAATCAGCAATCCAGTGAATAAATAGAGATCAGTGCCTCAGGACAGTTCATAATCAATATGAAGCCTTTTTGGAAAGATAAACAGAGATTCTACCATCATAAACCTCCAGCAGGGCGGAGCAGGAAACCGTGCCATAGGAGTTTAACACCACACATTTGAAGATGCCCGAGTCTTCAGGGAAAGCCTCTGTAATCACCAGCGTGCACAGCTCCTCTGCACAGACAGAACGTTACACACAGTAACAACATTATCATTACTGGTTTGTTGAAACTCTGCCAGTCGTACTATTGGTTCATAGCAAACCAAGCATTTAGTGCTTCTGCATCAAGCTTTTATCAGACATTATTTTTAAAGATGAAAATAGAAAACTTAGTAAAATTAGGTCAACTTTAGTCAAACAGCCTTGCAGGAAAAAAGTTTATATATTTATTTGCTAGATTTCTGTGCACTTGTAGGCTATTTTTATCCTGAATCTATTATTATTTCATGCAATCTGTGTTTTGGACTCACCTGGCACTGATGCAGAGCTCCCTTCTGGAAACACAAAGACAGATTGAGATAAATTCTTGTTCTGATTAATAATATTCACATTTCAGAATAGGGAACAGTAAATCTAGGCTGACTTACATCTCTGACCTTCATTTATACATGAAGTTGCTTTGCTGTGACTCATGTGGGGTTTAAAACCTTTATCTAAACCGACTTTTCAGAAATTAAAAAAGAATTGAAAAAGCTTCCTGGATGGGAAGCGAAATGTCTTCAAACTTGTAAACAAAGATTGTTTTTAATTTTCTTTTTTAAAATTGAGAAGAGTATCTGTAAACAATATTAAACAATATAAATATAAAACTAACACTGAGCCTGGTTCTGCTGGAGGTTTCTTCCTGTTAAAAGGGAGTTTTTCCTCTCCACTGTCGCTACAAGCATGCTTAGTCTGAGGGATTGCCTTCGAGTCAATGAGTCGATGCAATCAACTGGTTTTCCTTAGATAGAAAACTTTGAACAAATGTGACTGTATGATCTGTTGAACTGTAAAGTGCCTTGAGATGACATGTGTTTTGAATTGGCGCTATAGAAATACACTTAATGGAATTAAAACGTCACTTTTTGCTTTTCTAACCTGAGGCAGACAAAAATCTGATAAAAACATCCAGGTTTGTGTGTTTGAATAGGTTTCTGTGTTCCTCTCTCATTCATAGGGCAATCGGACTTTAGACCAACTGAAAGTCTCTTTGCTTCATGTTTGAGCCTTTTCTGTGGTTCTTGCGTTTACATCTCCAACACATGGTTTCTCATATTCAATCCAATAGTTTTTTTTAATCTAGAAAAAATAGCAGCTCCTACATGGTGTCTGAGGTACAGTTAGTAAAACTCAACCTTAATAACTTTTTCATCCTCAGTAACCATATATTTTTTTCAAATATTTACAGCTGAGAAGTTTTATAAGGAAGACAATGATATCAAACAAGTTCCTGCAAAAAGGTCTGATGTTGCAGCGGCAGGTAATGAAAAGTGCTAAGAAAAAATGCTCTAATTCTGATGCCAGTTTGTTTCAGCCTTTATCCAGTCTCATGTAGAAGGACTGATCACATCACAGGTTATTTGCATTACAACAAGGACAGTTAGCAAGGTAGAGTGAACACACAAACTTGAAGAGGGGAGGGGGGCTTGCAGGAAAACTGGAATTCTCTGGGACTTCTAGTGTTAAAAAAAGCAAAAGCCACATTAATCTGAAGAGGACAGATATTTCTCAAAAACCCAGCTTCCAAAACCAAAATCAACTGTCATATTTAAAGGATATAATCCGTGGATTTAACTTTACAAAGACAAGCCAAGAGCAAATTATGGTATTAAAGAAAGACACAATGTAAGGGATGTATAAAAGTTCAGAGAAATGATAGGAATATATTCATTATGGAATTATATGTTGAAAATGTAAACATGCTGAAAAAGTGAATCGCAGCAAATGTGAACGACTTAGAAAAGATGGATGTAAATCCTGTAAAAATTAATAGGTAACAGAACTGATGTAGAGTTGCTGTAAAATGAATGAAGTGGCATAAATCATAGGATCTCTAGTCTCACTGCTTCTTTTCATTCTAGATGCATTGGTTTGATACTGCGTGCGTCTGTCAGCATGAATTTAAATGTTATTTTCTAAAATGATAAACTGAAATGTTTTAGAAGAGGAACTGCTGTCAAAAGCTGCTTGGTTTGAAGAGGCAAACCTAAGTGTATGGAGGTAGATTGGTGCCAGATTACCAACTTAATTGACTGGATTTCGAGGTGCAAGCAAGTTTGTTTTTACAGCTGAAAATTTTATAATGAAAAAGTATTTTGAAAATTAAAAAATTATTTTAAACTGAAAAGAAAAAATGTTAAAACTAACATTAAAGCTTCTATTCTGGTGTCAGATTTTTCTTTTTCAGCTTCAAACTGTTGGTCCCTCTGTATGGGGGGCGGGGCTTAAATGACATGGGGTGTGGGATTATGCCTGACAGCTTTAGTGTCTGGACAAAATATTCCCATTTATTTTCCCAGTTTCCTATTCGGATAGAATTTAAACTTTAATTTGAATATTTTTTAAATTTGAATATTTTTTATTTCTTTTCAGTTTCTTTTTTAGTTTAGGTAATTTTTTTTTTTTTACAATTTCAATGTTTTTTTTTTTCAATATCAAAAAATATTTTTGGACCAAATTTATGGCCTCCATGTAGCTCCATAGAGTGGCACCAAAACTAATTTTGTAAACAGAAATTTGAAAATGTTTTCTATCTTTCCATAGAAATAGATGTATCAAAAGGCGGTTAGTAACTAGTTACATTTACTAGTTAGATTCATTTGTTTTCAGTTTCTTTTTTAGTTTCAAGTTTGAAAAATATTTTTTTGACCAAACTTATGGCCTCAATAGAGTTCCATAGATGGCACCAAAACACATTTTGTCAGCATGAAATTTGAAAATGTTTTTTAATCTCTCCATACAAATAAATGTATCAAAGGGTGGTTAGTAACTAGTTAAATTTATTCAGTCACATTTGCTTGAGTAACCTTTTGTATACTTGTATACTTTTAGAAGTATTTGTTTTCAACTCTACTTTTTATTTTAATTGAGTAATATCTTTATAAAATATTGCAGCTTTTACTGTAGTGAAATGTTTGACCACTTTACCTGCTGTTTATCTTCACTAAAAAACAAACAAGCTTGTTTTAAACAAATTTTCTCCAAACACACACAGTTAATGTTTATGTCAAAATGGGTTTTCTCTTTGGACACAAGCTTACTTCAGACAAATGGAGCCACATGATAATAAGAAAAAAATAACCCTGGATCACTGTATCATAAATTAAAGTATGGTTTCACTTCCAGGTGTCCCTTTCTGCCAGCTGTTCATCTCATGAATCCCTCCCACACTTACTCTTGCGCAATATCCTAAAATCATCAGAGTCCTGTATTTGTTCGTCCTCCCTGTACCACATGACCTGCAGCGGGGGGGTCCCCCTGAGCCGACACTCCAGCACCACCAGCTGACCCTTCACTGTGGACACATCATGGAGGCACTGGGAGAAATGATGATGAGGAGCGACCAATGAGACGGACGTCAGAGGAGGTTTATATAGAGCAGGAGATTTCTGTTACCTTAACAAACGTTGGCGCCACTCCTTTCCCTGAATACTGCTGATTATAGACAGGACTCTGAGTCTGCACACAACAAACAGACATGTTAACCAGCTCTGGGGGTGGACTAATGACTGTTTTCCATGTTTATCTTTATGCACAAAGGCTGCAGTAAAGCAGAGCATAAAATGTTACATTTCCCATCTGAATGGCACATTTTCATAATGCATCAGGATCTCAGTGATTACCCTCTGAGGGCTGACACACAACGGATGCACCAGGCTGGAGTGTCTCTGAGCGATCAACGTGGAGGAGGAGGATGTGGTGGAGCAGGAGGTGTGCTCCCGGGAGGAGGATGCAGCGGAGGAGGAGGAGGAGGAAATGGTCAGAGACATGGTGCTGGTCTTCTTCTGCACCCCCTGGACCCTGCAGGGAGGGACACAATGGCAGACATCACACCTTCTCCTGTTTTTACCGTCCTCATATTGTGTGGGTGTGTAACTCACTGGGCCATGATGGAGTCGATGTCGCTGGCAGGGAGGGAGATCCTGTGAGTATAAACATTGGGAAAGCATAAAAACAAACTCTCCAACAGACCCCGCCTCCTTCTTTGTTATAAGATAATTTTATGGCTCATCTCTCTTCACTATAGCAAACTCTGCAAAGTCCATATAACAACAGCAGCTGCACTGATCTGATGTAAAAGCTTCCTTTAAAAATGGACAAACCCAACTACAACTACTTTGATGCTGTTTGCAATATGTGGATAATTAGATTTGAAGCAATGATTGTAAACTAAACCAATAGTTTGGCCTATGAGTTAACTATTTTATTCCTTTATGGGTTAAAAGTTTAGAAGTTTGGGAACCTCTGCCTTAGCAGACAGAGGTTGAGAGGATAGAAAGCCCATTTCACTGTTAGTGATTGAGCATATCCAGGGAAAGTTTAGGTAAATAGACTCAACCCAGAGATACAGCCAACTTCTCATAATCTGTCTCCTTGAACCCCAGTCGGCCTCAGCAGATGGCCGCTAACACTTAAGGCTGATTTATACTCAGAAACCAGGTCGTCTGCCTGTGTGTCGCAGTGAACGCAGATATGCCCCGCCCCTTCCGCAGACCCTCTGCTGCACCTCTCCAAAACTGTAGGTGACCACAGACAGGAGGCCTCTTATTGGTCAAATCTACATCCGCTCTACTCTATGCATATTTCCTGTTTGGTACCTTAGCGGCTTGTTTTGTTTGTATGACGGCCATTGTGGAAAATGACTCATGAAGTTAGACCAGCTAGAAGAGCGAGGTGCGTGAGAACGCTGTGACCCTTTTTCCATCTGGATCCCCTCATGTCCCTCCATTGTCAGACAAACTTGCCCTCACTTCCTCATCGCCTCGACCGTATTCAGACCCACAGCTGGTTCCTGATTGTCCCTCTTGTGTTGTGGCGTGGAATAACATAGTGCAGTCCACGCTTGAATTTTGGGCATAAATAAAAAATATCTGTGTCAAGCTCACTGCGACACACTGCTGCGGGAGGATAACCAGCCCTTTAGCCTGGTTCTGCTCGAGGTTTCTTCCTGTTAAAATTTAGTTTTTCCTCTCCACTGTTGCTACAAGTATGCTTGGTGTGAAAGATTCTTCTGGGGTCCTCTAGGGTCGTTGTCCTGCAGGTTTAAGAGGTTTCTCTGTTCCAGCTGATTTACACTGATAGTTGATTAACAGGTTTTTGCTGAACTGCAATCATCAGAATCAGCTATGCTAAAGCAGAGAAACCTCTAAAACAGGACAGAGGACCGAATTTGGGGATGCCTGCTGTAGAGTCAATAGGTCGATGCAATCAACTGGTTTTCTTTACATAGAAAACTTTGAATCGATTGCAAAGTGCCTTGAGATGACGTGTGTTGTGATTTGGAGCTTTATAAATAAACTGAATTGAATTTGAGCGCAACCCACCTACTGCCTAAACTCAGTGACAATCAAAGCAAACACATGGAGAGAGCCTGGCTTTAACACATGGGCTCACTCTGCATCACTTCCTCCACATGAATCACTGTGTCTCCATGACAGCTGGACTTTATTTAGCTGTAGGATATGGTTTCATTGCTAACTGAAGGTGTGTGCTGTCTTTCAGTTCCCAGCCTCAGTCTGTCTCATGGCTGCAGCAGAGAGGGAGCTGATAGAAGAGCCTGGGAGTCATGTTTCTGGGCTAAATTAAACTCTGCCTGCTCCTGAACACAGAAGAGGTTCCCCCATAAACAAGTGACAGAGAACGCAGAAACTTTCCCTCACTTCTTTGACCATTTTGATGGAGTCTTTGCAGATCCAGCAGCGATCCCTAATCCAGCTTCAGCACTGTCTACATCAGACCACCACCACTTAAGGAAAGGAAAACAGCTGCAGCCTTTGAATTATCCATGCGTACATCTAGTTCCCCCAATAGATAAGCCTTGAAACAGGTGTATTAATGTGTGCGTGTCCCTGTTGTTGAAGCAGCACCAGCTGCTGCTGCTTTGTGTCAGTTGTCTCTGTTACATAACCACACAATTTACGGCTGCATTTACCAATCTGTTACCCGGCAAGTCAGACGAAGAGGGAAACTAAGAGTGAAGCTCTTCAGTCAGATGACCGAGTGCAACACAGACTGGGGCCTAAATGGGCTTTAAATGCTGAGAGGTTCAACCAGCATACGGAAACTGATGAGGAAAAGTTCACTTTCTGACAGGAAAATCATGGAGGCTGAATCAACAAAATAAGAAACAAAAACCCAACAGAAGCAAAACAGCAAAAAAACAGAATATTACAGAAAATCATTTGCAAAGAAACTTTTATAAATGATTATGTCCAAAGAAGTAGGAAACAACAAGAAGACCAAAAAAACCCCAACGAAATAAATAAATAAACCAAAGGGTAATCATCAAAGTTTCCTTACTGGGTTCATTTTCTTTTTCTTAATGAGTCAGAACTCTTAATAGAAATAAGATCCTACCAGTTTTCTTCAGGGTGTTTTATTAAGCAGAAAATAGATCAACAACATCATCAAATACAAATAAAAATAGATGCAAAAAAACAGTAAATTTGTATCTATGTTTCAAATAATGAATTCAATTCAATTAATTAAATAGTAAAGAAAGAAAATCAAATATTATAATTTCAATAAAAAAAAAATATATTTATACCATCTTTAAAACTAGATGATAAAGATGATCAAATAAACAATTATTTTGAATTTAGATTTTTTTTAAACCTAATGATGAAAATTGTCCAATTTATAATTTCATATTACAAAATAAACTAATAAAAATTATAAAATATTTTAACTTATGTAAAAAATATATATAAAAAACTAAACAAATGATGTTTTTCATCAACCGTCCGAGTGTCACACAACAAAACACTTTAATTTTAACCAGGGAAATATTCATATTCAATGAGGAGACTGTGACAAGCTTATAATGTTTATATACGGTAACCAAATAAAATTTCACTGAAATCTAAATTTTTCTTTAAAAATTTGGGAGCTGAGAGCAGCTAACAGGAGAAAATAGGAAGAAACCAGCATTTACTGGTGATCTGTCTCAGTCCACCTCCCAGTGTTTAACGCCAAGCATCCCATAGTTCCCAGTCCCAGCAGCTCTCAGCTGTGAACACATTTAGCTCCTGCTGTGGTTTCAGGTGCAAACATAAAGAAATGGAGCCAGTTAGGTCTTTATTATCTTAGTCTGGCACCTTTGGTTCAGCGTCCATAGATCCAACGTAGACATGCAATAGTAAAACAGTAGAGCTTGCATCTGCATCCTCCGCAGTTTCCTTAATTTTAGCAGCTAAATAGGATGATCTGCCAATGATGGGAGCATTTTTGGCTTTAAAAACAGGTAGTTTGGTATTATTCACTTGAAATAAGCTAATAGATTTGTCTTTTGTTATTTTAAAAATATAAATCATCTTATTCTGTTGGTAAATTGTCTCATTTCTTTGCTCAAATCAAGCGAAAATACATTGATTTGAAGAAAAACCGACTGACTTAGATTTCAATTTTTGCAGCATAGTGAAGCAGAGAGAAACAGTGTGGGATCCAGTTATAACAACCAGTCTTTTATATAAAAAAAGTATTTTATAAAAGTATTTTATCTGCAGCTTCCAGCTGTTATTCAGCTGTTTGTTGACTGAATCAGGGGAAACATGAACATGTCTGCTAATCAAATAAACAGCATTTCACATGTATACAGTCCCCACTTTCTCATTAAAATAAATAAATAAAAATTATTTTTAATTTTCAAACTAGATCTGCATTTTTGACTGATAAATTAAATTTAAAATAAGGCATCTAAACTGCAGTTTCATTTTCTTCTCCAAGACTGATCATTTTGTAACTTAATTAAAATGATCAATAAAATATTATTTTTAATTTTATTTTTAAATATTCTGCATAAAAAAGTGACCATAATTCATCTGAAAAATAAAATATGCAAAAAATAAAAATGCAAGCAGTTTAGAGCAAGCAGTTCCCTACTGAACCAGAAGGGGGCAGCAGTGACAAATTAACCCTGAACAAAAAAATACAGAAATGAATTATTCATATTCAACATGACAGATTTAATTTTCTCTTTTTTTTTTTTTTTTTGGTGTTTTCTGCTAAATACATTTATGTCTCACAGAATAATCTAATTTCTACCTACATTTGTTTGTTTATTGTATTTCTGGGAACAATTAATTGTATGCTTCTTTATTTATTGAGCATTTATTTATTTCTGTATATATTTTTAAATATGGTAGAGTTGGTCCTTCATAGTCATCTAGGAGTCTTTTATGAATGTAAAGTCATTTAATTTTTATATAACGCAGAAACATAAATGACTTATTTACACAGTGTTGATCAGAAGTCTGCAACCTGCGGCTCTGGAGCTGCAAATGGTTGTTTAGTCCTTTCACACTATAGGGGGAATTTTGTTTTCTTATTATCGGAAGCAAAAAAAAAAAAGAAAAACACATTTTGTGAATGTATAATTAAAAAACAAATCCAGAAAAGAAAAAAAAAGGTTTCGATGGTAACTTTGCTGTTTTCTTAGATTTTTTTTTCGGAAACATTTTTTTCAATTTAATATTCTTTTATATTTTTTTATATATATAAATATATATATTTTTTTCTTCAAAGTTCTGTTTTTCAAATTCAGTTTTAGAAATTGAATTTTTTTTTAAATTGCATTTTATAGATCACGCTCTGTTCACTTGCTGGACGTTGTTGCTAATGTCCAGCAGACCAATAGAAAAGCCTCTTCGCTCCTCACTAGAAAAAAGCCCGCCCCCTGAATTAAATGTGATGGAACACGCAAATAAAAAAGAAAGCAATTCCTAAAACTCACAACAAACATTTAAAAAAATAATTAACTAAGATATAAAATGTGTAAAACAGATTTTGGAAAAAAAGAAAAAATCTTTGAAAAGAGCAAAATTATACTCAAAACCTTTTATTGGATTACATTTTTTCTTAAAGTACAATTGCTGGATTGCATTAGTTTCAAATTTCAATTTAAAAACTGGGTTCTTTGCTTCCAACAATAATGGAACAACATTCACTCCATACCAGAGTGGCTTTTGATAACAATAGCTAAAAATAAAATAAAATATGTTAGTTTTGTTTCTATATAAATATATAATAAATACTGCAGACTTATTTTTCCAGTTTTCTTCTGTTGAATAACTACTCTGAATTTCTGCGAGATAATGCTCCAAATGGCGCAGCAGTTTCAGCAGAGGCGCATCGAGTGGAGCTTTCTGACAGATCAACGATCTTTAAAAAATTCTAATTCTAATTTTGGCTGAAAATCATTGTTTTCATAACAGTTGTTACAACAACACATCTTCCATGTTTTAGTCTGATTTAAAAAACAAATTAAATAATAATAAAAAAAGTTTTAGTTTAATATCACAAGAAGATGCTCACAATATATAAAGTTTAGTGCAGCGACAGAGACCTATTTTTTAGAGGCAGAGGACATCATAGAATCAGCCAATCAAAGCTCTTCTAAAATTAAAGAAATCAGGGCCGATCGACCGGCCAGCCGATCGATTGGTTCGCCATTATTTTTAAATCTTAGGTTGAGAAAATGTCCTTTTTTAAAACCACATGAATATAATAATAATAAAATAATAATAATATTAATAATAATAATAATAATAATAATAATAGAAGAACATTTAATCCTAAAAAAAAGTTTTATTTCCAAACCTGAAAAATAAAACAGTGGTTCTTTAATAAAATAAAAAAAACATTTTCTTGCATAGATATTAAAAAGCAATAATAATGTTGTCATTTATCATTGGTTTTATTTTAATAGTAATAATGGCTCCTTGGTTTGTTAAAGTATAATAAATATGTATCTAGGATTATTAAAAACGACTTAAAACAAATCTAGTTAATTTTGAGGGATTTATTCAAAAAAAAAAAAAAACTGATGTTTTCCTTTTTTTTTCCTGCTGGTCATTCTGATGAGTGCAGACTGACCCTGACCTCATTATTGGTCTGTGAACATTTTCTGGCTCCTCCAGTTCAAACAGTAACTGCCCTTTAACAAACTAATTAATTTCTTCTCACAGCCTGATATTAGAGTGCTTTGCTGAATAGTTCATATCACAGCGAAACACTTAGAGTGGCACATATTCAAAGTCAGCAGCCCTAAAAAAAACAAAAACACTTTCTTTTTACTGAAGAAATAGTCAGGGTTGAAAAGCTTCAAAATGCACAGAAAGCATTTGTTATGGTTCTCCCCATTAGGGAATCTCAGTTTTTAGTTTTCAGTTATTAGTTGTTCTGTTTTGTTGATCTTTGGTTTATTTTCCATTATATTTAAACAGACTTTAGTTGCTCTCTGCTGCCCCCTGGTGCTTCTTTCCTTTCCCCTTGGCTTCCTTCTAGTTACTTCCACTCACACCTGCTCCATATTCAGCTCATTAGTCCATCCTTATATTCTCCACCTCTGCAGTCGCTCAGTGCTGGTTCCTTCTCGTTATTTTGTTGTTCCCTCGTCCCTGGTTTCCCAGGTGAGTTCTACCTGATGCTTTCTGTTTTTTTATGTTTTCTCTATGTTCTTCATTAAATCTTCAAGATTCACCTCTGCCTGCTGGTCTGTGCATTTGGGTCCTCAAAAGCTCCACCCCATTGTGACAGAATTGTCTTATTTTAACCCCCAAAACGTAAGCAAACATCGGCGACTAGCAGACAAGAAGAAAACCGGCAGAGAAAACTTTAAAACTGCTGTGAAATCAAAAATATTACCGTAAACATTTTTTAAAGAAAAAAAAAACACACAGGTAGAACAGCATCATCAATGATTCAAGTTATGTTTCATAAACAGGAAAAATAAAAACAATGATAATAGTGACTAATAATAAATTAAGAAATTTATAGAAACCTTCTGATGCTTCTTATGCTACAGTTTCTGCAGAACGTTTGGCTTCCATCGCCTTCAGTTTAGCTAATCTGGAGACTAAGTTTGATGGAAAACTAATTTAAATGGAACAAATTAAATGAAAGTTATTAAAGAGGATAATACTGAAGTCCTAAGTGGGTTTTGGTCTGAACTTTGACTAGGCCAATCTGACTTTGAACCACTGAACCATTCTATTGCTACTCCAACTTCAGGGTATTTTCAGTAAATAAAATTCTTCTTTGAATGTGTTATATACACACACATATATATATATATATATATATATATA